>NC_056732.1:987254437-987309437 GCF_019279795.1 Protopterus annectens | reverse complement strand
ACTGCAGTTCTTGATTGCAGGGTCGTGTATATTGTGAGAGCTCTGCTCTCAGACACGCCCCCTGCACTTGTCCACACTCTGTGTCCGTTTAGGAGCTCAGGCAGCGTGCCTTCATTAATATGCATGGCGCACTGCCATGCTGCTCCTAAACAGTTACTTCCATGCAGGACTAAGCTAGTCCTGCATGGAAGATTAATGACTCTGGGGCGATGTATTATATAGAAATAATCAATTTAGAGTTATGATAGGTGATGTAAGCAAAGCATTTGATTCTATTCATTGTAATATGTTACGGGAAATATTTAAGTCTTATAATAGAGGGAAGAAGATTATAAGGGCATGTATGAAAGCTTATAAATTTAATATGGTAAAGGCTTTGGTTAATGGCTGGTCAAGTAAAGAAATAGTGCTTCAGAAGGATATTAGACAAGGATATCCCTTGAGTAGTATAATATTTTCTCTACTAAAGAATGTGATATCTACATTTATAAATAAAGAAATGGAAAATATGAGTTACATATCTAATAAAGCAGTAGCTGTATCAGTTTTATCTTATGCAGATGATATTATAATTACTGCAAAAATAGTTTAGGTATGAGTAGAATAGTAAAGGTTTTGCAAGACTATTTGAATGTAATAGATTTAAAAATAAATAAAGAGAAAAGCCAAGGATTCAGTTTTTATGGCATGTTGAGTGGTGTTATGTTTAACTTAAATATAAAAGTGCTTGGGGTTTGTTTTGGAAAATAGGAAAATAAATCACAGTTATGGAAATAAAAAATGAGAATATGAATGATATGTGTAGGTTCTGGAAAACTTTTAGATTGTCCTTTAAAGAGAAAATTTGATTAATTCCATCTTTCTATCAAGAATCTTGTATTTGGCAAATGTCTTTAGTATGCCTATTTTGTTTGAAAAGGAAGTTTATAATATTGTTTTTCCATTTATTTGGGGTTCTAAATTAAACCCAGTAAAGTGAGGAGTATTATAGGTTAATAGAGAAGAAGGGATTAGGATTGATTAATTCTATAGTTTATGCAGCATCATTGCACTTACTTAAGATATTAAAATGTTTAAAGCATAATGTTAACTCATTACTGGTGCAAATATTGAAATTTAAGTATAAAGAGGAATTGCTATATATTTGGAATAACAAAAGAAAGAGGTTATGGACAAATTATGAAATGAATAATTACCAAGAGAAACTTTTCTCATGGAAAATAAAACTCGATGAAATAAAAGAAGATAGAAGAAAATGGTACAATAATGTTATGAACAAGTATTTTTGTGTATATTGATGCAGAGAATTATTGAGAGTTAAAATTGCAGCAATGCAGACTAGAATGGGAAGATGTAAAGAAATGGTTGAATGCCAAGATTTTTTATGGAGACTTAGCATACAAAAGCTTCCATTGAAGGTAAATATGACATACAAGACAAAAAAGACAGAATAAAATGTTATTGTAAAGAATTTAAGACTAGTAAGCATGTTTTTTAAGATATAGACAAAGCAAAATTTTACAGAAAAAGCTAGGTGACAAGAAATATTAAGAAGGAATTGAAAGTGTAAGTGAATTAAACATGGATATGATTAAGTATGATTATTATAAAGGAAAAGTTGAAAAGTATGTGTCAAAAATTGATAAAAAATGTATTGTATAACATGGTTAATTTAGAATCAACGAGTTAAGGAAATTTTGTTCAATGAAAAATGGGATTTAGCAATGATGTTAACAAAATAAGATTTTGGTTATGGAAAATTGAATGGGGATTTCATAACTAAAACTATTTTCTTTTTATTGTTTATTAATAAGGTTGCAAAAAGTTATTCATGTAAATACTATATATGTATTGCAAATATATAAAGTTTATTGTAAACTTTTGTGTTTTTTTATATAAATAAAGGATCCCTACCCTTTTCGTAGGTGGAAACACTGCAATGGGCATAAGGGTGGTTACAGGATGCAGACTGGTGGTGATGCTACTTGTGTTATTTCCGAAGTTAAGGAGGATGTTCAGATTACAGTACTTCATTCTAATGGCTTACCTGACAAAATCCTTACTAAGATGTTGAATGAAAGAGAGGGTGATTTATCAATAGTTGCATCTTGGAGCCAGATTAAGGATAAGTTGCAAGCTGGAAGGTATTGTTGATGCTTCTGTACAATAAATGATGGCAGATAAAGATACATCATCTCCACCTCATTGTTTGTCAACTTCCAAGATGATCAGTGATGAATGCAGGGCTGGATAAGCTGGTAATTTTTTCCCTATGCTACTGCAGTTAAACACTCTCAAACTGAGAGTGTACAATGTATGAAAAAAAACTTTTTTTACCAGTTGTGTACATTTCTTCATCTACAGATAAAGACAGGTGTGTAGTTTGGGTCAAAGTTATTGTCCCATTGGGAAATACTGTGATATTACATTTGAGACTATTGAAGATGTGGATAATTTTCTGCAGCAAGTGGATGCAAACTGGCTTTATCAACCATGGGCATCCAATGTGTGTATGGCTCTGCATAGGAACTTTAAACAAAACTTGACTGCTCAATTTAGATCTGATGAAATTGATAAAAATCAAATTAGACATTTTTCATGACAATTTGCTTATGTCTTTAATATTAAAAAGGTATTTGATGCTAGAGAGTTATGGAGTGGGGCATGGGATATATGGATGGTTTTAAGTATAAATGGCAAAATTCAACATATCCCCAGTGTTGTGTCCTTACATAATCACAGACCATATGTCTTCTACATGACAGTCTAAAACTTGCTTCTTTTGTGGATCTTTTGAACATTTGACTTAAACTTGTAATAAAAGAAGGTGTGATCACTGTAGTCAGACAGAACATTCCACTGTGTCACATATACCTTCTTGTAGGAAATGCCATAAGGAGTGACATTTTTTGGTTTGATTGTTCTTTTCATGATTTGGATGCTTTATCTAAGGATAATGAAATGGTGAATGAGCATAAGGAGGACAATACTATTTCACAACATAGTTCTGTTTTACATAATGTTCGAGTCTAGGTGTACCTATTACCATAAGTCTAAATAATAATACTGATTCAGACAAGGCTCAAGTTCAGGTATAGCCTGATAGAAATGTTGAGACTAAATATTGCTGAAGACAAAGGGTTACAAAATTAGGGTTGGCATAATGGTTAAGGTATGTATCTCACAGACACAAGGTATGGTACATGGTTCAATTTGCATTTTTGAGGGAAATTGGGTAGACTTAAAATGGCCTACAAGCTTGGCTTGGCTTGTATTGAATTCATCTATGAACCTATAATGATGAGATTTTGGATAGTGAAGATAAAATAGTTGATTTGAGTACATTTGGTTCAATGGATGAAGGAGGCAGGAAGGAATAAGAAGTTAGTGATGGTGTTGCTCTTGAAGACAATGGTGGGGTAGATGATGTTAGTACCAACATAGGTAAAAGAGTCCATAAGAAGAAATTAAGGCAGGGTGTCAAAAAATTGGATAAGAAAGAGTAAGGGACAATCTCCTCAATGCTATCTTAAATATCGAAAGTTTAATGAAATGTAGAGGCTTATTGTCTTAGACAATTGTAGACAATTATCAGTTGACATTACATGTTTGTTAGATGTTAGATGATTGACTGATTCCCAGGAAAAGCAGGTTGAGGTTTTATGGGATTCTTAAGTAGTGTGCAGCTTTGGTACAGACATTTGATCCAGTATCGCTATCTTAGCCAAAGCAGACATTATACTTTGGGATATTTCGGTGTGCACATCAGGCAGACTACTTATTTGTGATACAAAAGATTGAATGGAAGTGCTACATTTGGCTGTTAATTATTCACCTACTACTATGAAAGTGGAGGACAAGCATTTAAAACTCTTTACAACCCTTTATAAATAGTACATTAGAAATAACTTTAGATTTATTGATGACCTTATTTTTCTTTGTGAATGTGGCATAGAACAGGTACCAGGATTCATAGAGAGATTACATCAGAATAGGTTTCATATACAGTTTGATGGTTTACAATATGGTGTCAAATTAACATTTTTGGACATGATTCTTCAGGGACAAAAAGATGGTGCCATTAGAACCGGTATACATCGTAAATTTACTGAGGTCAATCAGTTTTATTAGACACTAGTTATCATCCAACACACATTATTGAATCATTGCCCTATTCCTTGCAATTTCTCAGTTATGTAGTGGCTTTGACCTTATGAAGTTACGAGTTATCTTGTGTAGCCAATATGTTTTTGAGTAGGAGATATGAAGAACGGATGGTAGAAACTGGCTAACGCAGAGTTAGCAAATACAATGGGAATAATGCTTTATACAGAAAGGCAGGTAGTCATACTGAACAACAAAAGGAAAAGGAGATACTAGATGATAGATTTTTTTATAGTGACAACATACAATGTCTTGAGCCCTAGTATAAAAAAGTTGTTATTGCATTATTGGGACTTGTTAGGTAAATATAGGGATTTAGAAGGTGTTACAAAGAAGGTGCCCATATTTTCATATAGAAGGAGCTGGAATATTAAAGATATGGTGGTCCATAGTAAATTTCAGAGACCTGTTGACATTTTACTACAGAGTGTGAATAATGCAGGTACCTTTCCATGTAGTAAATGTATTGGATGTAAATATGTATTTAACACATTTTCCAAAATTAATGATGTGTTTTTTATGGTTAAAGGGGAATTTCATTGTTTGACTGAATGTGTTGTATATGCAATTAAATGTGGATGTGAACTTTTTTACATTGGGCAAGCTAAAAGGGCTTTCAAGATGAGATTACAAGAACACTTAAGAGATATTAGATCTGGGAAGCTTGAAAACCCTTTAGCACATGTTAAACTGCAATCATGATGGCCTTAAGGACACTATTTTAGAAAAAGTACATTGTGATACAGGCTGTAGGTTAACTAAAAAATGATTATATAAGGAGGCATTGTTTATTTTAAAATATTCTACATTGACCCCTGGTGGGCTTAATACAGAATGTTGTTGGAAGTGTTTGATTTAATTATTAATACCTAATTATTTAATTACATCTTATTACATGGGTAATTGGGGAGCTGCTGGTACATATGAGAATGTATTGCAATTATCTTTTACTCCTTGAAGCTGAGATGCTACAGATCGGGTTTTTAATAAAATATTTGGCTGGCTTTTGGTGGTTTATCTTTCTATAGTTTGTTTTACAGTTCTACAGTTTGTGTGGTTTTGTGGTTCTGCTTAAATAGATATTAACTGTTGTTTTTTATGATACTAATTTATATAGATATAATTTTCACATTTTTCTACATATCTCAACAACCAAGTGACACAGACAGATCTCCTTAGCCTCATATGAAAGCTCTTGGTTAGATGAATAAAATACTGCTGACATTATCACCAAGATTCAGCAAGCTCTGCACGGTGTGCAGGAATAGTGCAAGAGCTGCTGCACGCAATATAGCCGACGAGCGATCCAGGAACAAGCTCCTGGGACATACACAAGTGCTCCTACACTATTCCTACATGGACACAGCTCCTGCATGCTAATTACCCATTTAAAGATGAAAACCATGCAAATTAGGTGAATTAGTGATCCAGGAAGCAGGCAGACATCTGTGCAGGAATAGCGTAACCTGCAGAAATGTATTCAGCTACTTACTGAATATATTTTTGCAAATTACAAAATGGAGGCATGACAGCTCCAAAGAAAGCATGTATTCAATGTAGTAGGCATGCCAATGGCCAACGATATGGCCATTAGCATGGTAAATAGTTGCAAAATTATAAAAAATAACGTTTAATTTTTTTGGCCAATTTCGGCCATTTAAGCATAGGGCAGCAGTGCGCAAACGGGATCGGCCCAAAAATAAGAAAAAAAGTTGGAAATAAGCTTGTAAACCAAAATCATAATTCTGCCATAATAGTCAATGGCATGCATAAGACAACAATACCATGGAATAGTGGTTGCTAAGGGGGAAGGCTGAGTGTCAGTTGTGTAACCATGCGTTAGCAGTCAGTTTTATGCAAATTAGGGGATTGATACTGAATCACAGATTTCCCCTGTGGTAGCTTGCACCCAACCGTGTAGTTGTAGCAACACCATGGTATAAACATATAAGGTTGATGACCTCATAAGGGGGAGTGTCATGCATGCTGTAAGCTTATTGGAGCTCTGTGGCCTGTGTTTGCCCTTAGCTAAGCAAAGCTAAGGAAGGGGGGGGGTGTCTGAGGCTGACTAGCAGTGTTTATATTGCGTAAATGGGTGTACTCACTGAACACCAGGTTTTAAACACAAAAAAAACCCCCAGGAAAGAGCAGCTCTGTTCACATCTGAGCACTGGGTATGCGCGACGCACCTCGGGGCTTAAACGGGAAGGCAATGAGAAGGGAAAATAGCAGTAGGAAGGCAATCAAGGAGAACTAGCATAGCTGGCAGGTGAAATGTGTCAGAAAGAGCCAATTACACAGGCAGCAGCCCAGCCCACCACAGCACACTACTATAAACTATGCAAACACCTTTCACTCTGGTTTTTCCCACAAGCTCTACACCACCGGTGTACACAGGCAGGGAAATTTTACCTGACAAAACTAACAAATTTATAGGGGCTGCTGTCACTCTCATACATCAGTATGTGGAAGAGGCTGAAGGTGGTGAGGATGAGAATGCTGATGACCAACCCACAGTGAGGAGAAGGAGAAGAGTGTACAGCCCAGGGTAACCTACTAGGAGCTGCATGAGCTGGAGATAGTAGAGTGCTACAGGGTGGACAGGGACATCCTACAGCAAATTGTTGAGCTGTGCCGGCCATGCCTCACACACAGAACCAACAGAGGGGAACCCATCCCAGTGGATACCAAGCTATGTGTAGGCTTAAGAATACTAGCCACATGTACCTTCCTAAGGCCAACTGGGGATATCATGGGGATTTCACAGGCATCAGCATCCAGGGTACCCCACCTGTTCCTGGATGCCATGTCAGCACATGCCGGTGAGCAGATATATTTCCTCAACACCCATGAGGCATTGACCAGCAATATGTATTTCTTCCACCAAATAGCAGAATACCCTGAAGTAGTGGGTGCTATAGACTGCACGCACATACACATCAAAGTACCACCCTGTGAACAGGGTAGGGTATACATAAACCGCAAGGGCTTCCCCTCCATCAACTGCCAGGTTGTGTGCGATGCCCAGGGCATTATAATGAATGTGTGTACACAGACAGACTGCAACAGGTCAGGCAGTTGTATGTCAGTTCTGAAGGGTAAGAAGTCTGAAACTGAAATGTAGGTCAATAAAACCTAAGATCTGTACTCTACTGATATGCCTCTTGTATGCATGATAGGTTAGAATACAAAATGAAATGGAAGCCAACAGAGTACCTGAAATACCAGTACAGTCATAGCAAATGTTTACAGTTGTCAGGTGCCCCCCCCTCCAATCCTATGTAGAAATGCAGTGACATGTACGAGTGGGGTGAATAACAGTGGAGCACAGATTACCTGAGCTGGCCCAGTTTATAGGATAGATTGTTGTATGTGTACAATATGCAGGGCTCTTTGTGTTAGGTTGCTGTGTGTTGTATATTGTGTGGAAGTGGTCAGCAGGTCAGCATGTAGGCATGGAGGGTTGTGTCCCGGTGGCCTATGACTAGTACTGTCAATGACAGGGCCATGTTTGACAACTGCAGTGCCAACCACAATGCATCCCAGCAAGACCCAATTCAGCAGTCATCCCATACTCATTGTTCAGATGTCAATATCTGTCACCATCTGAAAGATGAACATGCCATGAATGTGGGTCCAAACATACATACAGTACACAGGTGGAAGTACCCTAGACAGAGTACATAAAATGTAACTGTCAACTGCACACACCTTTGGAATTATACATACAGGTTAGCAGCACATTAGTTGTCTGTGTAGTATGGAATACTGATGTAGGCTGGCCAATCACTGGCAGACCACAAAAGGCACAGTTATGAACTAATGAGAGACTGCCTATGTCCCCGCACAAGGCAGCATAAGGGGAATGTATACATCTGTGAGTCAGCTGCAAGGAGCTTCCATATCACACATGCACTCAGCTCACCCCAACATCATCCACAGGTTTATCACAGGTCACATCCCTACTGTTGGGAATGAGTACAATATGACCCCCACTTCTGTATGGGAATACCCACAGAATGCAGCATGCTGAAGAGGTGTCCCATGCAGGTCTGCCCCTAGCTGTAAGCAGCACCCTGCCAGCATCCAGACCAATGGATTAATATGGACAGGAACTATTGCCATTAACACCTTGCACACTTACCCTGTCACCAAAGGGGAATCCAGTGGCTCGCAGCCTGGGACTGTAGGAGTGATAGAATGCACTGGCCTGCTACAGATGGCCTGCATTACTACCAAATGCTCTATAGTCCTCTGTCAAAGGCCTGTGCCTCACCCGTACTGCCAATGTATGTTATCTCATGGGGTCCCAACTAACAACGTAACACAGTCCACAGAACAGAAATGCAAGGCCATGTCGACAAATCCTGGTAGCATGCCCACCATGTCCTACTGCATGAACTGTGGACCATCCCCTAAATAATGCTGGGATGAAGGGACAACTATAGGGATACTTTGCAGGTATCACTCGCATAATGTTAGGAAGTGGATAGATTAACAGAGTGGGAGGTGTAGAAGCATGGACGCCATGGAGTGTGTGAAGTCTGAAACTCTGATGTGTGCCCGTACTACCCCTGCCTGCAAACCCAGTAATGGGCGGCTACAAACCCACTCATAAACCACTATGTGAAGGAGAACTGACCAGATATATGAGGCCTGCCTCTGGGTAACCTGGGTGAATCTGTGCAGCTGAGAGGTATGGCCACAGAAGGATATGGCCACTCTGTTATGTCGATAGGTGTACAAGCAGGGGATCCTCAGCCACCACAGCACCAAGGTGCTGGACCATTTATACAGATCCATTAGCAAGTGTCTGCAGCTACCCCTCCAGAATGGCATGAGTGTGCAAGAATATGTAGGCTGCAGACCACAATACTGGACACAGCTTCATTCATCTTGTATTTCCCAGGAAATAACTGTGAGCAAATAAGTATATCTGTTGATAGTTGATGACATAATACATCACAGTGTAAAACAGTACATATGGCTGAATATCTCTGCTAACACCAACCATGTAAAACAAGCAGCACAGACACAATAGCTACAGTATCCCACTATCTGTCACCCATTGTGACTCCATATTGTCAACCTATCTACAGATATCCTGCAGAAACAGGTTGCTAGCTGTAGGTGTAGAACACAAAACCCTGCACTGAAGTCCAACCTACCTGGAATGGATTCACACACTCAATACAGAAGATCATACTGGGCATGCTCCTGCACTTAAGCCCATGTCTGAAAACAACAGTGGACTATACATATCTGTCAGTCGCAGACGTCTGTGCGCACACACCACATATCCAAAAATGATGACCAAATGCAGCAAGCTAAAAGAACTTCCTTTATTCCAAGAAATAACACAAGTACTGAGTACTTTCACAGAACATATCTGCTTCTTCAGGTAGTAGCATCTGTACTTTTCATCTAGCTGTTTTTATACTTACTAATTAATGCATTACTTGAATAATCATCTAGTTAAAATCATTAACTTTTAAAGTTGTATTTCTTTATTTGCCTCAAATATGCATACTCATACAGACATAAACATAAAAACAGAAACAAAACACATTAAAATACTAATAAAATGTTTATTATATTCACTTAATACAATTATGCAAGTGATTTAATTCAGGTTTAAGAGAAAATATTTCATTTCATTGTTACCTGGGGGGTGCATGCATTAAAGTCCAATACCCACTTATTTTCCTTTCTTTCAGTTTAGTTTTTGATGTCCCCACCTCTTTTTATTAGAGAAACATTTTCTAAAATTAAAAATTTAAATACATGCTACTCATTTGTATTCAATATATGTTTATAGAGATAATTAGTAATAACCTGTCTCCTTATTTCAGACATATGACTGCTTATACGCTGTTTAAACTTTTGGTTTGTTTTTCCTATATAGAATGCTGTACATAGCACACATCTTGCCATATAAATAATCCCCCGGATTCACTAATCTTCCATGCAGGACTAGTCTAGTCCTGCACGGAAGTGGCCGTTTAGGAGGAGGATGGCAACACCCCATGCATATTAATGAAGGCGTGCTGCCTGACCACCTAATCCTACATGGAGCGTGGATGAGTGCAGGGGGCATGTCTGACAGCAGAGCTCTCAGAATAAATACGTCCCTGCAAAGTAGAACAGCAGAAACTGTAAATAAATGAGCGAGACCGCTCATAGGTGTCCACATATCCCCATCAACAGTCCCCCATGTGTACAACAGTAACATGACTTAAAAATAAAAAGAAGTAACCCCTGAAATTATTTTTAAAACTCAGAGTACAGCTAACCGTAGGTGCGCGGTTGTGCCCATCGCTTAGCTATGGTTAAAGCAGCTTAAAAGGCTGAAGTGGATAACAAGGAAGATATATGCAAATGAAGCAGCACAGTAATAGTGTAGTGGTCAGAGCATCCGCCTAACGAAGAGGCATTCCCGGTTCGAGTCCCACTGCAACACATATTTTCCATGTGAAATCTGTATATGAACATTTATTTACATTTTATTGCTGTATAACTTACTAAATAACATTTAAATGTGAACTGGAGTACTTCATTAAATGCACATGTGAAGAGTCAGTACCATAATGAATAAGTCAGCAGTAAGCAGGCGTAAGTACAGAGAAGCAGTAGTAAGCATATGTAAGCATTAGTAAGCGTGTGCAAGTGCGTATGGGCAGGGTGAAGCACCGCCAATACAGATTAAGCAAAGGAGAAGCTAATTGCGTGTAAGACACTGGGACCGGAAGTCAGCAGTGCTTACCTCTGCGTAAACCTGCTTACAACCACTTGAAACTATGGCCAGTGTTCTGCCTAGTAACAAAACAAACAGTCTCTGCAAGGCCGGAACCCAGGACCATGCACACCATACACAAAATGATTGACCAAAAAGCCATACCAAATATGCAGAAATTGTATGTTGTCAGAAACATAACCCCAGCCCAGTCATGCAACAGTACAGAGAATGTATACCTACAGCTAGATGGGCATGTGTCTGCAAATATATCACTATCTAAACGGATACAACATATCTATAGATGTAGTCACATATATATACATATATATAGATATCCAGAGATATATAAATATATATACAAATATATGAACAGATATACATGCAAATGCTGACAACTACACACACACACACACACACACACACACACACACACACACACACACACACATATATATATATATATATATGTCAAAATCTATATGCCCACATATACACATCAAGTGACATATGTACACAGATATATGTCTCCGTAGGTATATTCCGACATAGTTAGACATATGTAAGCAAATATATATATATACCCACAGAGGTATATATGGTCAGATATCTGTAGATACCAATCATAGATGAACAGAAACATATAAGTCCACATGCACAGTCAATGGGCCTGAGAGGCCCCAAACAATATACGTTACTTACGAATTTGCATACCCCCCGCCCAGTCAAACACGTCCGCCCTGCAATACACTACTGAGCTCATAGTATTGTATGTCTGTCATTGAACTAGGGAATTAAATCAGCCCTCTGTTATGTGTCACATGTCAACATCAAATACCCCTCTCCCTCACCCACTAGGTGGGCCGAGCAGTGTAGGCACATCCAACCCAGGCCATCCCCAACCCATACATGCATAACTCATAGGTCTGCTTCCCCCCACCTGCAGCTCACACGCAGCCACCACCCCTACCCTGGTTACCTGCCCGTAGCTACCACACCACCACACATTGCCCACCCCAATACCCATCCCGTATGATGTCCCGACTCAAGTATCCTAGGTGTGGCACATGCAAGAGACCATGCACATAGCCAGGGGTACCTATGTAACCCTGGGTGTAGACGAAGGTTGAATACCCAATGTTTGGGTTGTTCCACATGGGATGAATGTATTCCTGGTACTAACAATAGATGTCACATTTGACTCTGTGTACACCAACGGATTTAGTTGTAGGTATCGCAAAGCATACGTGGCACACTAGGTATGCATACGGAACACAGTATCCAGCAATACCAGTCATCATTACCGGATATGTAGCTAAAGATTTTGGAAGTATACGTGTTAGTATAAATACCCATAACTAAATAGATATATACCTCCCCTCTCTGTAGTACAAATGTATACATACATAGATAGACATATAAATAAATACCCACATATACATATGCAGACACCCATACATCCACATGTTGTTAGATATATATATATATATATATATATATATATATATATATATATATATATATATATATATCTATCTATATCTATATATATATATATATATATATATCTATCTATATCTATATATCTATATATATATATATATATATATATATATATATACATATATATATATATATATATATATATATATATATATATATATATATGTATATGTGTGTGTGTGTGTGTGTGTGCAGATATATATATATATATATATATATATATATATATATATATATATATATATATATATATATGGGTCTACTTCTAATGCTCGAAAGCCGATTCACGACAGGGAAATAACCGACGCCAGAAACCCGACAACGCAGTTGACCGACACGCCGAATCCCGACAGACGGAAGACCGACAAGGAATGTGTAAGCGACCTGGTAAGTATGCGATAGTGAGGGATTTAGGAGTAGGGAGCGGACAGGTAAGTGTGCAATACTCAGGGATGTAGGGTTAGGTGTGTGATAGGTGAGTGTGTGGTAGTGTCGGAGCTTGGGGTTTGGGGTGTGTAAGTGAGTTAGGGTTAGGGTGCAGGTAGGGAGTGTGCGGTAGTGTCGGAGCTTGGGGTTTGGGGTGTGTAAGTGAGTTAGGGTTAGGTGCAGGTAGGGAGTGTGCGGTAGTGTCGGAGCTTGGGGTTTGGGTGTGTAAGTGAGTTAGGGTTAGGTGCAGGTAGGGAGTGTGCGGTAGTGTCGGAGCTTGGGGTTTGGGGTGTAAGTGAGTTAGGGTTAGGTGCAGGTAGGGAGTGTGCGGTAGTGTCGGAGCTTGGGGTTTGGGGTGTGTAAGTGAGTTAGGGTTAGGGTGCAGGTAGGAGTGTGTGCGGTAGTGTCGGAGCTTGGGGTTTGGGGTGTGTAAGTGAGTTAGGGTTAGTGCAGGTAGGGTGTGCGGTAGTGTTGGACCTTAGGGTTAGGGTTTGGGTTAGGGCTAGTGGATATGTGTTGTAGTGTACTGTGGTGTTGACGTGTAGTGTGTCGGTGTTATGGTGTTCGGTGTTTCGTTGTCGGGTTTGTGTGTTGTCGGGTTTCTGGCCGGTTATTTCCTGTCGGCAATCGGCTTCGGCATTAGAAGTAGACCCATATATATATATATATATATATACACATATATGTGTGTGTGTGTGTGTGTGTGTGTGTGTGTGTGTGTGTGTGTGTGTAGATATACACAGATATAAAGCTATGATAACATACAGCACTTAAGAATGACATATGTTCACAGGCCATGCCAATGGAGGTGAGGGGCCCAAGCAAGAAACGTGTAACATGTAGCATGGACCCCCCACCCCCAGCCGAACAGGGGAAACATACAAACAAATCCACAAACAATGTGAACAATCCACTGCTCCCCAGACCACAGGCAGGATACAACCTGGGGGGGACACAGTGGACCTGAGAAGTCTAATCTTAGAACAGAGACAGGAGCTTCCCTTGCGGGACACCCCAAAAAATGTCTTGTTATAGGAGGAAGCCCGTGCAATGACCTATTAAGGCAGAGTGTGAACATACCCAGACTACAAGGGTGGGAAAGCCTGATGACCCATGGGTCGAGACAACGTACGAGATTGGTCCCATGAAGTGGAGAGTGGGCAGTGTGTAGTGGTATGTTTAGACCCGACCTGCACCCAGAGTAAGGATGAGTTGCTGTAGAGGAGGTACGGGTGGGGAACTATGGGCATGTAATTATGGGCCTAGCTGTGCAGGTGTTGGCTGGAGCAGTTCTATGTGGACCGCCCCAGGGATGTAAGCAATAGTGTGCATTGGGCGGAGCTGATGCCTAACGAGCAGCCACACCTGGTACGAGTCCCACTGAAGCAAAGTCTAGTTTACATGGCAAAGGACGGTATAACCAGATGTGTTGTTGAAAATCCGCTAAATGACACCAAAGAACACATGGTCTCAACACCTCACTGTAGGCATGTAAGCCGAACTAATTGGCATCAAAAGGTATTATTGCAATGCTGTCCTCACCCCCACCCAAGGGGTGTGATTGTCCAGACCTACCCCCAAATGCAGGGTATATACACAGCTGTCGCTGTAGAAGAAATGGCCAGCTGTGGACCTTCCCATCAGCTGTCCTGCACATCCCTGGCCATGTTCCCATTATCAGCCCCTCTGTGTGGCCCAATAACACGACTTACTTATCGACCCCTGTTGCATTTGTATTAATGTTCACAGTCACAGGTAGGTGACACCCTCCACACAACTATATTGGCAGAATCTGGAACCCCCAGCCCAGGTGTATTACTGCAGCTGTCCCATACTATACATGTAAATAGCACATGAAGGGAAAACCCAAGCACACTTGGATCACCACCTGGCGACGTCCGCCACCCCCCCAACACTCCAGACCCCTACACCAACTACTGACATTGACACCTCCTGTCCTGCCTCGCATACATATCCCAACACCCTGCAAACCTGCACTACCGCTCCCCCACCAATCTGTCGAATGGCCTACTATACAGTTAAAATGCCCCCCCCCCCACCTACCCACCTACACCTCCACTATTCACATCTACTCTACAACACAGGTATGGCATAACTAAACCTAACCCGGATACCTGAGTGTAGCCTAACCAGAAATGCTAAACTGGAATTCCACTTAACCTTACACTGACTTTCATGAACAGTCATACCTGACATGTACACCTGACTTAAGCATGTATAATATCGACATGTACATGAAGTAATGCAGGGGTATGTGGCAGCAAGCAGGAGTACACCAGTGTGGGCAGTGGTAAGCAATGCCCACACTGGTTAAGCAATGTGGAGGCCAACCCAGTGTAAGACGCTGTAACCGGAGGTCAGCAGGTCTGAGCCTAGTGCACACCAGCGCATACCTGCCTATACTTCCCCCGCAGTGCCTTAGGCATGCTGTAGCCCACAGCCCTCGTTGTGGCCAGTAACAACATAATCAGCACTCCCAGGTCCCCCCCTCCACACTATAGTCCAAGTGAGTTACCACAAAAGCATGGCAGATATACAATCAGCTGCTGTTATCACAAACATATCATCCGGCACAGTCAGTCAACAGTACAGGAAATGTATGGAAGTATGTACATTAATACTAGCAAACATGTGCACAGTGCTCAGTCACAGTATTCCAAGCAGTCTATGAGTACCAATGAACAGTGCCTGTCCACGCATACTGTGAGAACAGTAGTCTTGTATAATACTGAAGAGGGGAATGGAAAATGGGCCATGGTGTGGGCAGGTTTCATCTGTGGAAGTGAGAGATGAGGCTGGTCTGGTGTGTGAGCTAACCGCTACATCTGAAAATGCTGGCAGGATGCTACCAGTGGGAGAAACAGTGTTGACCAGCAAAGTGTACTCGTGACACAACAACAGGTCCGTCCCTGCCAGGACGCACCCGACATTATGGGTCACAATAATGTTTTCACCAATATCGGAGGTGGATGAAGGGAAGGCTCGAATGGACGTGGACTAAACTGATGAAGAGCTTGCAGAAGGTTGCATTGAGACAGTAATATGGAGGAATACCGAGACGTGCAGAGAGGGAAATGTGTGGAGGTGTGGTATGGCAGAGCTAGCAACTGCAGAATGGATGGATGCTGTGTACATGGAGCTTGGGGGCAAGGGAAAGGGAGCATGGGTATGACATTAAGGTAGAAATATGCAAATTATGCAGAGCTGCAATAGTGTAGTGGGCAGAGCATCCGCCTACCGTGCACACATTCTCGGTTCGGGTCCCACTGCAGCACATTCTATTTCCTGTGTGAAATCGGTATAACAAAATCGTTTTGTTGTATAATCTACTAAATGACATTTACACTTGAACAGGAGTACGAAATTACACATAGCCCACTCACTGTTCAAAGGACATGAGGAGACATACAGATATGTATACACAGACAACTTGTAATGTTGTATTTTACAATAATGTATGCCATTACTGACAGCACATAGATCTGCACTTATGCAATTAGTGAGGAATGCAAGGTCCACACAGAAATGCAGACAGTGCGGATATATAACATACTATGCTGTCCAGGAGAGGCCCATCAATTTGTACAACTGTGGACAAAGGATTTGCCATCAAGATAGGTAACAAAAAAATAACAGATGTAGTTCAGCAGCCGCCAGTTACACCCCGTATCCAAGGCCTAGGGGGGCATTTATTACCTGTGATAATGTCTATGTATCTATCACATGTATGGACCCTGACCAACAAATGTCGTGGGAGTCCATGATATGACTGGGATGATAGCAGGAATACCAGCAGTATATTATGATAGGCCAATACCGAACAACCCCTAACCGTATCACAGCAGGACAAAGCCAGCCATATATGTGGAGGACAGAGGCAGGAACACGGCCATACTCATAATATTGCTGTTACACACCCTGCACATTGCTGGTGTTACAGGATTCGATGCAACATATGCATATGCAGGAATAACACATCAGGAACAGAACAGGAAGAAGCCATGTACTGATAGCACACAACAGATAGATTGCTGGGGATATGTCTAGGACAAGCCCTGTGTGGTGCACAGGCAAAAGCAAACAGGCAATCCACTGGCCATCATGTGGATAGGCCCACTGTTGAGAGCTATGCAGACAGACTACATTCCATCCTAAACTACTATGTACACGCAAACACTGCAAGACCAGCAATATACAAAGCACATAACACCACTCACTCTGTCTGTAGGCCTGGAACAACCTAAGATTGTGTAGTTGTCCTGTGTCTGCAAGCCCCACTGTAATAGGTACTGCAACCTGCCATCTGTAACACTGCTGCCCACATCCTGGAAGAATGGTCTCCATACTGGAAAGGTGAAGGGACAATGCCCACATGAGTAAGCATTTTATAGCACTGGGTTGCCATGATGATGGTTAACAGAACCACTACACAGCAGGCTGCACGCAGTCAGAAACTGTTGCACACTGATTGGTGCAGAGCCCATCACCTGATCATGTGCATCACCTACAAAAGCCATGCTGAAATCCATTCAAGCCAACTCATTTGCTCTACTGGAGAGGGAGAGGGAGAGCAAAAGAGAGAGAGAGAGAGAGAAAGAGGAAACCAATAATAACAAAAAAGGAAATAGAAAACAAACATATACCATGGAATTTACACAGTGGGGAACATAGTACTACACGCCACAACCCGTCCAAACACTAAAAGGTATGTAAAACACAACTGTATGTAATTTAATGTAGTATGTGGTATAGATTAATAAGATGTATGATGTAGAATGTTTGATATGTGCCATCTGTAGCTGTCCCTGTAATGATGTCCCGCTGAACAACTGCTCTGGACAATACTGTCTGAACCTGTAAGCAGTGGGACATACCCACCAACTGTGCAGATCAGCAATGAATGACAAAGATGCCAGCCATAATATCTGTGTATGTTATGTTAGTGTGGAGAATAGCTGTTGGTGTATGTACTGCCATCATGATAGACACATGTGTCAGTGCACACAACTTGTAGGACAGTCATGTGAATGTGTAATGTAGCATGCACAAATGCCATAGGTGTGTAATAGGCATCCCAGCAATCTCACACCATAGTTACCGCCCTAATGTTAGGCTGTGTTCACATGTGGCACCTGTCTGTGTTGCAGCAAGGCAGAACAGTGCAGCTGTGAATGAAAGACAGTTACAGAATGCGGACCGGATGTCTGTATGCACTCCACATATCTGTGTGATATGGACTGTGATGTGTATGTGTACAGATACAGACACTCATATAGATATAGGTATACCAACAATGTACAACATATATCTACACATATATGTACATAGATGTATATTTATACACACACATATATATATATATATATATATATATATATATATATATATATATATATATATATATATATATATATATATATATATATATATATAGTGGCACTGACAATGGCATGCAGGTGAAATAGTCTGTAACAGGCCAGCAAAGATAAGTTTCCCCACAGGGAGCATGGCTACAAACACATAGCACAAAGCATGGCACATACACATAGCACAAAGCTTGGTACAATACAACGTATGTCCCAATGGTAGGTAAGCAGCTGACATAACAATTGCAGTCTGTGAACATGTTGTTGTAGCTGATATGGTGGGGGGAGACATATATGTGTATTAAGAACTATGGTAACCCTGCTGTATGGGTGGCTCAGACCTGTTTCCATCTTTATGTCTTCCAGGAATCATGTTGCATAATCACCTTCCCGCGTACAGTGCTGCAGAAATGGCTATCATCATCGACCACCTGGTACAGCACTACGTACTTCTTTTTGGCTGGACAGTCCACGACCAGCAGGAGAGGACCGCCCTGTGGAATGAGCTAGTCCACAGGGTCAATGATGTTGGACTGCATAACCGCAGGTATGAGCAGGTCCAGCATCATTGCACTGACTTGTTTCGCCATGTACGTCGGCGTGCAGCTGCCGTAAGGTGGGACCACCTTGCAATGAGGGGGCAAACCACCCATCCACCCCTCACCCGTGTGGAAGAGCTACTCAGCAGCCTAGTGGAACCTGTCTGCCCGCAACATCAACACCTGGCAGGGCACATCTTGGAGGTGGGTGCCAATGACACACCAGCTGAGGAGCATGCAGGTAAGGCCCCAAGGCACATCAGCACACCACTCGTATGCATGCATCTGCAGCTGTGCAGGAACATCACGCAAAACTGAGATGTCATATACTTTGCTGCTGTGTAGTAGTAATAAAATGTTGTGTAGAAGCTGTAATATTGTGTAATTCTACTGTTGATGTAACATAATGCTGCACTCACCTGTTATGAATGCCACAGCTGTGGCCACAGACATCAGCTTTCTCACACTCCTATGTAGGTCCCTCCAGGATACAACCACAGCAGCAGCCCGTAGCTGGTGAGTATGGTTTGTGTTCATGCATGATGATAAACTGGGCATGTAATAGCTATGGGCTATCCCCCATGCACACGTCTAACACACCTATCCATACTGCATGCTGTACATGTTCACGTTTTGTTGCCGAGAAATGCACTGCATCACAGTAGAGACCATGCTGGGGTATCAGAAGGGTACAACAGACACATGCAAGATAACTAACATCCTGTCAATGTGCAATGTGTCCACAGGGATGTGACATGTGGCAGGACACACTGCCTACAGTAGGGACATGTGTGACTCAATGCCCCCATGGCTGCAGCTGCACACAAGCAGGTTAAGTAAACATTCCAAACGTAACCCTGACCCCACATCACTTGTCACAGCAGTGTGTGCACTCCAAGGGATGTGCACATGAGTAGAACTTGCAACCATGCAGAGGTCTGGTACATGTCTAGGGCACCACTCACAGCCATAGTAAGGTCCACTGGTTGTCAGTGTAATAGTCATGTACTGATCATACATGTACTGCTGATGTTGTGATCTGTAATGCAGACATCAGGCATAAACAACTGATAAATGTTCACATACCATCCCAGGTATATGTTGCTACAACACACAGGAGCTGTGAGCATTGGAGCTGACATAAAAACGACACAGTACTACAGATGCATCAATGGTTTCTACACCTGCGAGGTGTGGTGCACAGTATAAGGCAGGGTGCAGAACAGGCCACAGTAACACTTTGTACATCAGTGCAGTGTTAACACGGGGATGGGCCATCACCTACCAACAAAGCCCATGCCTCACACACATGTATACTGCCACTAGCATGATGTCACTATAGTTGCACTGCATGCTGTTGAGCTTCATGTGTAATGCATGTTGACAGAAGGCTAATGGGAGGACTGTGTGTACAAATGTTGTGCAACTTCAGATGTAGGAGTGTGGGGTGTGTGTGTGATGTGGTTGTGTTCGTAAGTGCAATCTAGTGGAGTGTGGACGAAGCATGTCAGATGTGTGTGTGTGTGTGTGTGTGTGTGTGTGTGTGTGTGTGTGTGTGTCCATGTACGCACAGGCGATAGTGTGATTGACCACATGGTGGTACTTCCCCTTGGGATTGTGCCGTACATGGAGTGAGACATGGAACACCAGGACAACCTGTCAGGTATGTGAACACAGAACAGCTGATAACAATAACAAGGTCTGTAGCATGGAGCATGCATTGGGAGGTGCAGTACATACCAGGTACACACATCATATAGCCAGCAGCATACAGGTAACTGGCTACCCACATATGCAGCACTACAAATGCAATGGGGAATTACCACAGCACATCAGTGAGTGTATCCAGGTAGTACTGTCGTCCGCATGATGGATTGCTTGTTCAGCAGATGTGGCATGGACTGAGCAAGACTGTAGTATGACGCTTTGGTATGTGACATATGTAGTGAATGTAGCATCCCCGACCATATAGGGATCTCATACACCATTACTGCCCATACATAGGGTAATACAGGTTGACAGCTGTGAGGCCATGTACAACCTACTCCACCCAGGTCAGGGAGATGATGGGGTAACAGGTCAGGTGTGGTAACCACATGTGTAGGCATGGAGAGGGATGATATGTCAATGGGCTGTAATGATGCATGTATATTAGCGAGTGCCATGCAGGAAGGGGAACATATGTAACTGACCGTGGGATTGTCTGCAAACTCAGGGAGGAGTAAGGTGGCTGTCAGTGTGAGTGTGTCTGAGTGTGTGTACTGTTATGCACTGCTGTACAGGTCTTAATTTGTGTATTTGTTTCCCCCACAGGTGGCAAGGTGGGTCAGGGTCCCTCCTGCATACATACTGTGGTAGGTGTCCCTACAGACACTGATGATGAAGGTACAGGTGAGGCACAGGTGGGGTTGTCAGAGGCAGACACTGTGCCAACATGTGTCATCACCCTCCTAACCACCCCAAGCCCGCACACAGTTGCAGTGCCCCTACAAACCCCATCACATGTGGCCATAGCAGAGGGACAGTTGGCACTTGGTGGCAATGGCCAGGAAAGTGTGGTGTCCATGCCAACTGTGTTGGGTCACAGTCGGCATAGCTGGATGTCCAGAAGGCCACCACATAGGTTCATAGGTTCATAGGCAGATACTAGGCTATCTGCCCTAGGGTATTTATAAGCCTAGCCAGAGTGTATTTGGCTTCTGCCTCCCTATTAGATTAGCCTACTGTGCCTCTGTAAAGTAGGTCACAGAAGGTACCCTTTTAAGATTAGTTTACTGTGCCTCTGTCTAGCAGGCACACAGGAGAGATCCCAGGGGTGAATTTGCGATTTCCCATTCACGCATCCAAATTTCGCTTGAAGAGGGTCAGCGAGGGGCTATGTCTAACATGAATTGGGATTCTATTCCAGAGTGAGGGGAGCCTCTGGGAAATGAACCTGTCCCTCCAGCATGTCCTATTTATTTTTGTGCTGAGGTTTAGGTCCCTGGAGCGTGTAGCTATAAAGGACTTGGATTTTTTGAGGTGGAGCATGTCCATTAATTCTGGGTTTGACATGGCTTTGTACGTCAGGCATAGATCACCTCTGAGTAGGCGGTAAGCAACTGAGTATAGCTGGAGTTTCTTTAGTCGAGCTGCATAGGACATCTGTTTGTAGCCCATGATCCTCTTGGTGAGGTACTTTTGGGGTCTCTCCAGTTGCTGCAGGTGTCGGGTAAGGTACATTCCAAAAGGGGCATTGTATTCAATTATGGGCCTGATAAGTGATGAGTAGAGGGGCACAATGACCTCTCTTAATCTAGATGTAAACCCTTTCGTGATAAGGTGGGCTATATAGAAAGTCTTTCTAACCACTTTGGCAACGTGATTATCAAAGGAGAGATTACTATCTACGTTGGTCCCCAAATCTCTAATTACTTCTTCCGTACTTAATGGATTACCACCTATGTGGTAATTTGTGGGCACCTTCTTTTTCCCAAAGGGGATGACTATGCACTTTTTAGCATTTAGCTTGAGGCTGTGGCTCTGGCACCAAGCATCCATCTCTTTGAGACCCTTTTAGAGGATGCTTGTGTCAGCTGGAGATTCGATTATGGCCCCCAGTTTGCAGTCATCTGCAAACTTTGTCAGCCATAATCCCCCTGTGTTAGCCTGAACCACAGAGAAGTATATACTGAACAAGAGAGGTCCCAGAACTGAGCCCTGTGGGATGCCACTTGTAACTGGTTTGGATTCGGACATGGCACCTGTGATTCTGACCATGTGGGTTCTATCTCTGAGCCAGTTTGCAACCCATCTTGTGATATAGGGGTTGATATTTAAGCTGGTAAGCTTATTTATGATGCCCAAGTGGGGTATTGTGTCGAAGGCTTTTGCGAGGTCCAGGTAAGCTGTGTGGACTACCTTGCCCTCATCTATGGCTTTGGTAACTGTTTCAAAGAAATCAACTAGGTTTAAGAGGCAAGATCTGCCCTTAACAAAGCCGAATTGGGTAGGGTCCAGTGTCTGGAGGCTCCCAATGTCTTTGTTTATGAGTTCCATGATAATACACTCCATAGCTTTACAGACCAGACTAGTCAGGCTTATGGGGTGATAGCTTCCGGGGTCCGTTGTGGCACCACATTTGTGGAGTGGGACCACTGTAGCTGTACGCCATTCTTTGGGTACATATCCTGTAGTAAGGCTAAGTTTGAACAATGACTTAATGTGAGGGTTCAGTTCTTCTTGGAGCTCATGTAAGACACAGCTTGGGACATCGTCCGGTCCCATAGATGCTGTGTTTTTTGCTTTGGAGAGGGCAGCTTTCACCTGTGCATCTGTGATGTCAGGGAGGTTACATTCAGTTGGGATAGGTGTTTGCTCCTTTGGGGGGGAAGGGGGGGAGAAGTTTGCGCTGAGTCTGTCTGCCAGGATGTTGGCTATGTCTGTAGGTTCGGTATATTTTGTACCATTATGCAACAATTCAGAGCATATCTGGGAGTTTCCGCCCATGTTCCTGACATAACTAAAGAAGACCTTGTGATTACCTTTAGTGTCTAGGGCAATTTTTCTTTTGAAACTGGCCTTTGATGATTTTATGAGGGATTGAAGTTTCTTGCTAATACTGATCAGAGATGCCTTCCCTTTTTGGGATTTTGCTCTGTCATGTAGTAGCTTCCTCCTTCTGTTGTATAGCTTATTTATGGCCAGGGTCCACCAGACCGGTCTCCTGTTTTTGGAGGAGTGAGTCTTGGTTTTATTTGGGATAGCACGATCCATGCATTCCTGCAGGTGCTCATAGAATGCATTTGTAAAGGATTCTGTGGATTGGGCTGTATTATCCTCTGGCCCAGGGGCTTTGAAGGATTCCACTTCAGTCTTGAGAAGTGCAAATTTGGCTTTTGAGAAATTCTTTACAGTGATTTCCTTGGCTGAGGGTGGGGACGGGATATGGATGTCCAGGGACATTTGTTTATGGTCTGATCTTACCAATGAGGGGTTTACCTCTGGTGTGGAACATAGAGTCCCCATGTTGGTGATGACCAGGTCCAATATGTTGTTCCCTCTTGTGGGAGTGGTGACCAGTTGTTCCATTGCGTTAGAGTTTATAAATTCAAGGAACCATTGGGCGAGGGTGTTTGGGCTTGAGTAGTTTTCCCAGTCAATGTTTGGGTAGTTGAAGTCACCCAATAACATAGTGTTTGGAGAGACCTTCATATTCTCCAGTGTTCTCAGGAATGCCAAGTGGGGTTCCTGTAATAGGGAGGGTGTTCTGTAGCAGGCTACAAACTGAAAGGCAGTTTTGCCCACTGTTAGTTACACATGGATGGTTTCCGATGTTTCGTGCAGTGCCACTAACCTGGAGGTGTAGGTATCTTTGATGAATATAGATACTCCCCCTCCTTTTGTGCTTCGGGCCGAATATTGGGGCCGAAACGCATGGTATAACCTGGTAGTGCTGGGGTGCTCTCAGGAGCCTTGAACCAGGTTTCTGTTACTGCACAGACATCAATTTTCTCCATACTGAGGAGAGTCTCGAGTGCGTGCATCTTGAGGTTTAGACTTCTGGCATTGAGTAGCATTACCTTTAGTTTATTTATCCTTGGGTTATCTATGGAGGTGGGTTTGTCCTTTGAGCCTTGCCTAAAAAAGGCACTATGGGGGTGGCAAGAGCCTTGGCCAGTATACGAAAGCCTAAGGGTGACAGGTGCAAGCCGTCCCTAGCGAAGCAACGTGGCTTGTCGAGCATGTCATCCCAGGCTGACAGACACTGGATTCCCTTTGAATGACACCAATACTTTAGCCAATTGTTGAAACTGATCATTTTGTCTTTATACTGTGGCATCATTCTTGGTGAGGCAAGATGCTACTCTAGGTCAGGGACATACCAGCCTGGGCTACATGGTCAGAGAGCTCCTCTATGTCTCTTTTCATGTAGTCCAGGGAGGTACGTCTCAGGTCATTCACACCAGCATGGACAATGACGGAATCATACTTGTACTTGCTTTGGAGTGACCTGAGTGCTTACGTTATGTGGCAGATCCTGGCACCTGACAGGCAGCTTACAGTAACCTTCTCCTTGTTCAGTCTGGTGAGTGGGACGTCAGTGTGCCGGACAATAGAGTCCCCTATAACAAGTGTATTTGGTGTGTTGTTTGGCCTTAAGGGCAGTGACTGTGAGGCACACTGATTTTGTGAGATATATGATTTGTTGGTATTGTTGAGGGGTGGCTGTTGCTTGGATATCTGCTTAGGAGGTCTTTGCTGTTTAGGCAGATTTTTATTTAGAGCCTCCAAGTATGTTTTTGTGTTTATGTGTTGGGTATGCAGATGCAATAGGTCTGTGTGAGACTGGATTTGTGGTGTGGGTGGTTACCTTTTCCTCCTGACGGACTGTGCCAGTCTTGGGTTGAGAGAGCTCTGCCTCCAGTTTGGCTGTGTAACTGCATCTCTCACATGTATTAGAGTTTGTTGGAAGGAGGAGACGGTTGTCTGTGTACATAAGGCAATTGTAACATTGCCTCAAAATTCCCAGATTCACCAGCTGGACTGGAGAGTAACCTTGAAACTGACTCTTGGACATACCAGATTAGTATAGGGAACTGTTTTTTTACTGATCAGATTAGGGAAGGGAACTGATTTTTCACTAGATCAGGAAGGACCAATCGGGAGTCTAATACTTATGAGAAGTCAAGTGAGGTGTAGTGCTTTAGTTAGTTAGTGTTTCCTTATAAGAGCTGAGCAAGTGCAGGGCTTTAGAAAGAGAATAGAGTGATTACTGTGAGAGTTTGAACAGTTCTAAGGGAAAAAGTGAAGAGCAGACTTTGGGGAGCCTGGAATAGTTTAAACCTGTTTAGGCGGCGCTACCCGACGCTGCTCAGTGCGCAAAACCACGCAAAAAGAGAGTTGTAGGGTTTTAGGAGAGAGAGATCAAGGAGTTTAGAATTGACCCAAAATGGCCAATAAAACTACAGCTTCTAGGTAGAAACCACTCCTCCAGGGACAGGCAGGTTGTTCAGTGTTAACTACTCCCACTGGTGAACACAGAGACTTCCCTTTAGCCCAGGTAAGCACTGGCCTTCTAGAAACTTCCAAACAGTTCAGAACAGCAAATCTCTAACTGAACTTTCTTAACTTTCAGAAAGTGGGAAAAAAGCAAGATTTTTTTTTTCTTTTTGTTGTAGTTTAAAGGTAGCAGAGATACACAAGCAGCAAAATAATCACAACAGTGCAATAAATGACCCCACACTTGAGTGCTAGGCCAAAATCAGGTAAAATGCAGTTTTTAGAGAAAAAAACGATTTTAAATTAAGTGCAACACAGGAAATGCAGTAAACAGGCTCTAGATGTGTTCCAAGTACTGTTACTGTTACAGATATAAACTTTAGCAAGCCGGAAAATGCCAAAAAGTAGGCGGCAAAGCAGTAAAACTTAACAAAAAAATCAGAAGAAAATACTTAAAATCACAAAAGTGGCTCCTTTTCTTCTCTCAGCATTTTCTCCCCTTGGTAGGTGCTTCAGTAACAACTAGCAAGCCTCCTGAGGCACCAGACACTATACAAGTCATACAAATATGCATCCCCCCAGCCAAACACATCCGCCCTGTAATACACTACCAAGTGTTGGTGATCCCATAACCAGGGCCAGTGGCAACATGGGCACACAATTTTACCTGTACTACATCCCACCTGTATGATGTCAGGCTGTTATTGGTAACATATCATGCAGTACTTTCTGGCTCCCATGGGGAATGTATTATGTGGATGCCATCAACATTACCAGACATTCAGATACACAGACACAGATATGCAGATACAGGTATACATATACATAATCACACACACACACACACACACACACACACACACACACACACACACACACACGCATATATATATATATATATATATATATATATATATATATATATATATATATATGCATATACATGTGACTACACATACACATGCAATTATATGTACAGTACAAAACATAAGCGGTAGGTGCACACAATATGGAACAGCCACTATGCCTACAGTTGACCCCTGAATGACTGGACACTGTATGTGCCACTCATACAAATGACAATCATTGCATGTAACATACACCCACAGAGTGGTCATTGGCGAAACAATACCCACAGGTTTGCTGACATGGTAACCTGTCATTGTGTATTTTTACAGTTCTACATGCCATACCATATAGCTGTTCAGACACTGACAACTATATCAACAGAGTGATGTTACAGTGGACCAGTTAGACTCATACAGTAGGTTGCAAAGGTTCACAGCTGTTGCTGTCCAGGCCAAGCCATTCACAATGTACAATAGGAAAGACACACTGGGCCATAGGATTCCTAACAATCGACAGTATGTACTCCAGGTGTGTAGTTCAGCAGACTTTATCTACACACTGTACAAACACAGTAGGTGGTATAGACGTCTTATGATCACATGGGTTGTATCTGCTACATAACTTGGCATAACTGACACTATCACGTGCACACCAACACACAGAACAGTTTATATGGCAGGGGGCAGTAGTCCTGCAGTACCCAGATCCATGACAATAATGTGTATATAGGTAAAGTATGTGGTACTGTACATCCAGATACCTTAAGGCAGCTCAGCCCTGATAACCCCACATTTTGTAGCAGCCTAGGTCTTTTCTGGTGCTCCCCCCTAGACTCAATTATACAGGGCCTTATACCACTGTTACATACACTGGACTCTGCAGTGCATGAGTGCACACATGTATTGTGTAGGTGGCACCCACACATATATGGCCCCTGCCCTACCATATGTGTGGGAGTTACAATGGCAGTGGACTTATGGCAGACATGGCAGTGTGTTATACTCCATGCCACTATGGATCAACCACCAACAACATGACATATGTGCACAGCTTGGTATATAGGTGATGGGCATAAGCTGGAATACAGGCACATATGTGGACAACTATTGCCATACACTATGCAAGGTGTAGGTGTTACAGGATAGTCTGTAACATACCCTTAGTCAGGGAATTGCTGGTATAGACAGCCATGGATCTAGCCATGTACCATTAACATGCAACACGCACACTGCCAGTATATTATCTGACACAAGACCTGTGTGGTGGACAGACAAGAAATGATAGGCACAGCTACGACTGGCATGAGGGTAGGCTCACAGTTGAGTGCTATGCAGACCGACTGCATTCCAGGGCAAACTAGTATGTACACCCACACCCTGTAACACCAGTACTGTACAATGCATAACACAACTCCACTCGCAGTCTGTCTGTACTTCCTGCTCCTCCTACAAATATGTGGCTGCCCTGAGTGTACCGGTTCTCCTGTATGGGGTATTGCTACATGCTGTTGGTAGCACTGCTGCCCACACACAGGATGGATGCCCATCACACAGGAGATGTAATGGGACCACGCACACATGATGTGGGATCAATAGTGGGTGGTTGCCATGACAGTGTTAAATGGGTGTAGTACACATGTGTAATCATATATATGGCTATCTGGATATATAAATGTACATATATTCCTACCATAGTTCCTGGACATGAAGTGTAGGCCAACCCAGCCCGTATGTTCCCAATGTCATAGTTGTAGGGGATGTCAGGTATCTCTAGCAGGTATACTAATAGCCTATTGCTACTGTCATTGGGATTGTCTTCACAGACATGGTGTGTGTGGCAGGTCACATCTACTCATAACATGTGTGCCATTGGTTACTGAACTACATCCAAAGGACATCAGTGTGCAGTACTGCTGCTAGCATGTAATGCCACTGTGGACTTCAGCAGAGATATTGGCCAATATATGTGGGGGTCTGACACAGTCTGTACATTCCACAGGTATACACATACGCCCTTAGTGCTGCACGTGTACCATGCCTCACAATATGGATGTGGATGGCCATGTAGATGAGTATAACACATGACAACAGGTATATAATGTCCACCATAGGGCATGCATTCACACACCCCTGCCTGGCCTGTAATGATATGACCATTGGTACAGGGGTGCCATGGCCACATACTACACAATAGGTATTGACATACATCTGCACTGCATCCCACTGCCCTGTCTGACATACATGACTGTTAGGGGAGGTCTGGCAGTGGGACATCTGGCTAGTATCTGCACATGACATCCCACTGGGTAGGTACACTCAGCTGCTAGGCATGTCACAATGCACTGTGCAGGCTGCAGGCAGACTAGCTCAACACTAGCCTACACCTCTCAAGGGGGAATGCACATGTACCTGCATATACAACAGACTCCACAGGCATGTCACAGCACAGGGCAGGATACACCTGTGTGACAGTGCACATCCACAACCAATGTGAACACAGTGTGACAGTGCATATCCACAACCAATGAGAACACAGCGACAGCCACATATGGTTAGCTAGCATGATACGACAGTATATGGACTATGTGTTCGACACCATCCTCATATGTGCCCCTCACAGACTGCCCTACATATACTGGCCTGCTACACAGTTTAGTCTGGTGGCTGTCTGTGGTATGGGATACGTGGGTTTATGGCCATACAAAGATGTACGCCACTACAGTACCATGTAACATCTGAAAGTAATTGAACTAGAACAATGTCATCTACCACAGTCTGTACACAGGCCAAGGTACATATCAACACTACACACACTGTCGACATTCACCATAGGTACACAGACCTCAGTACTGTACAAACATCCTCAGAATGTGCAGGTAATGTAATGTAACACCTACTGTACATAACATGTGTAGCAGTCAGATATATCCATGGCTTGTTCTCAGATATGATGCCACAAAGTATGGTGTAGAGCACATATGCACCACTTCATGCATGACATATGTACAAAGGTTGACAGAGGTGTGGCTGGGAGCACATAGACAGGGCCAGTATTGAAATGTTGCTGTGATGACCACATACATTTACTGTTGTTACAGGGTTGTTGCAACATATATCCTTTGAGGGATATGATGTCTGTGACTACCACAGCTTTCTCCATCTACTGACTGCAATCCTCACACTACCTTCAGCAGTCGACAGCTAGATGTTCCGTGGGTGTCACATGCAGCCATGGACACAACACTACCCAGGCTGCAGATGACCCTGCAGATGGAGATTCACCATCAACATGGAACTGACATGGCAGGTATTGAGACATGTACATCAGCCATATCCACACAAACACTGTGAAAGCAACATTACTCCAAATGCAGTATAGCGGCACTTACAGGCTGTAGTCAGGTCAGGCACATCCACCTCCCATTAGAGGTACACCGCAATCCATCTGGGATGCTGTTTGGCACAAAACAGATCTAGTTCCTGCTCACAGTGGGTGACAAGGGCAAACACCACCATGATGTTCCTAGGTACTGGAGTGTGATTCCATACAATTGATGATGGGGGTGTTACCACAGCTGTTTCACATACAATCAGTTAGGGGAGGGCTGCAATTTGTGCAGAGACCATCAGCTGATCATGAGCATTACTTATATTACACATGCTGCTGCCTAAGAAAAGTAGGTGTAGGTCTCCACGTACACCTGAGAGGGGGTGGGGGATGCAGACAGAGGCTAATATGTGTCAGGGAAGGGTGGGAGGGTAAAACTGAGGCATGGTTGTGTCACACACCTAGCAGCACAGGGTATCAAACCCCTGATGACTATGTAGTGCTAGCACAGTTTGCTGCAATTATTGGATGCGCCACATGGGTTACCTATTGTGGAGCACTCAGAACATATATGTGATGGTGTGTGACATCTGCAATGGGGATACAGTAGCTGTATGGTAGGTGACATACATGTGCCTGTCAGCATGAGCAGGTGCCAGCATCAACACAGCCACAGTCTCACAAGGACACACACACATTGACACACATAGCAGGCCAGGTGTACAACTCATCTGTTGTGGGATTGCCACATCACATCACTGTGCAGGTATCCCATGCACCACACAGGTCATACGGGGGCTGTACGGGTGAAGGGTATGGGAAGGTGTCTGACATCAGACAGCATGCTGCAGTATGCCCATGGGGGTTGTAGGGAGTGTGGATGTGAACATCTGCAGCATACAACACACACACACAAACACACAGGGTGCCACTACTGACATGCATGTGTGCATGTCTGTACAGGTGTGTAGTGTTCGACTGCACCAGATGGCTGTCCATGGCTAGGTGATGGGTGAACCTTGGCATCAGGCCACATGACGATGGCCTGCATTGTGGCTCAGGGATGTAGTGTCTGCATTTTCCCACAAAGGCAGGTATTGTATCCCCCCATCCGGTCATCTGGGTGACTACTGTGTGTGGGCATTGCTGTGCATTGCTTGCCATATCTGTATTCCTTCATCCATGACATGGACTGCATCTGGGATGTCCACACTTCCCACATGTATGCACAGTGACATGTGAAACTATACCTGGGGTGTCCGGCCCATGTTGTGAACACAGATTATCATCAGATGTGCCAGTCCTGCCCACCTGTGGGGGGAGCTGATAATGGCCAGCAGCTTTACCCTGCACCTACATGGTGTGCATGCTATCAACATTCCTTGGTGTCAGTGGCATCTGTCTATATGGACATTTTGTCAGGCATGGTATGTCCATTGTGGGTCACATGTGATGGCACCACAGGTGGTGCAGTTGTCCATTGGAGAACATGGGGGAGGTGTGCTGTCTGCACGTATGTGCATATTGGACAGATGGACTGGGTGTCATACCCTCTGTGGCCCACCGCTGTCACAACATAGTTACTATTGGTGGCCAATGTGCAGTGTACTACTCACATATTGGCTATCACCTAGGCATGTGTGTGTGTATGACACATGGGGTGAGAGTGTGCTCTTTGTAATACTGGGATTGCTAACTGTGATTGCCTGGCCTTGATGTCACATGTCTAGGTATGGCTCTGCAACCCAGCCTCTTAGCCTTATCACATGTGTTATCCCTGTACAGTGGACATTGTGATATATAGTATGGCCACCATATAAGAAAAAGCAAAACCCACTCCACAATGGCCACACAGTCACAACCACCTCTCCACAGCATATGGGTTACACACACACACCTGTCATGTTTAGGAGTAGAACCCCTACCTAACTAGTGTATGACACTACAGCATTACGCAGTTAAAGTAAGCACCACAAATATTACTGGGGTAGTCCTTGCCCAAAAAGTGTATTTCACACTGATTGACATCAGCAGGATTGCCAAAGCAGGGCTTTGAAATGACTGCGAGAGACTTGCCAAAAATGTATTGCTCCCTACACAGATAGTGACACACACAATACATCCGGAACTGCCATGTGTGGGGATGGAACCCAACCATGCGTCTAATTCACACTACAGCAGTACACAGTTACACCATGTGCTACAGAGATTACTGGGCTACAGCTCTCCCAGGGGAGTATTTCTAGGTGGGTGACATCAGCAGCCTTGCCAAAGTTGGGTATGTGAAATGTACGGAGTGTGAGTAACCTAAAAGCATTGCTCTCTACACAGTCAGACATGCTCACATACACACACAGTCGGCAGGACAGGGGCTAGAACTCCCAACTAACTCCTTAATCACACTATGGCCATACGATGTTATGGGATGTGCTATGGAGATTATTCATCTGCAATCGTCCTAGAGATGTATTTCAAGTTGCGTGACATCAGCAGCCTTGCCAAAGGAGGGTATTCAACTTGTAAGGGGTGTGAGTAGCCTGAAAAGCATTGCTGTCTACACAGTCAATGACAGACAAACACGCACATATAGACTCACACACGCACAGTTGCCATGTCTGGGGTTTGACCTCCTACCTAACTAGATTAACACACTACAGAAGTACACAGTTACAGCATGCGCTACGGAGATTACTGGGTGATAGCTCTCCCAGGGGAGTATTTCTATGTGGGTGACATCAGCAGCCTTGCCAAAGTTGGGTATGTGAAATGTACGAGGTGTGAGTAACCTAAAAGCATTGCTCTCTACATAGTCAGACATGCACGCATACACACACAGTTGGCAAGTCAGGGGCTAGAATTCCCAACTAATTCCTTAATCACACTATGGCCATACGATGTTACGGGATGTGCTACAGAGATTACTTGGTTACGTTCGTCCCAGAAGTGTATTCCAAGTTGTGTGACATCAGCAGCCTTGCCAAAGGAGGGTATTCGACTTGTAAGGGGTGTGAGTGGCCTAAAAAGCATTGCTGTCTACACAGTCAGTGACAGACATGCACACACAGACTCACACACACACAGTTGCCACATCTGGGGTTTGACCTCCTACCTAACTACATTATCACACTACAGCACTACCCAGTTACGGCATGTACTACGGAGATTACTGGGCTACAGCTCTCCCAGAGGAGTATTTCTAGGTGGGTGACATCAGCAGCCTTGCCAGAGGTGGGTATGTGAAATGTAAGGGGAGTGAGTAACCTAAAGGCATTGCTCTCTACACAGTCAATGAGAGACAGACACACACACAAACAGCGACACAAACTCACACACACAGTTGCCATGTCTGGGGTTAGAACTCCTACCAAACTAGTCTATCACACTACAGCAGTACACAGTTATGGGATGCTCCACAGAAATTACTGGCATACAAGTCTCCCAAAGGTGTATTACACATTGGATAACCTCAGCAGGCTTGTCAGGGTACCGCTATGGGGTGGCCAGTGTGTGCATGGCCCATAAACCATTCATGTAGGGGTAACATGCCACAGGTGGCCACACACGGGGTCATATGTCACAGGTGCATGTCTAGGGCAACTAGCTGACTATGTCCTTGTACAGCCATATTGCACAGCTGGCACGTGGACCACATAGTCTGTGGTGCTGAGAGGTACTGGTCGCTAGTAACTGCAGTGTGTGACATTTGCAACTGATGTGTTTGGGGCCCTTTGGCTGTGTGCTCAGTGGGACAGGCGTGGATGGCTCCTTGTCACGGTCACCCTCTTCCATACATCTATATAGGTTCATAGGTTCATAGGTAGATACTAGGCTATCTGCCCTAGGGCATTTATAAGCCTAGCCAGAGTGTATTTGGCTTCCGCCTCCCTATTAGATTAGCCTACTGTGCCTCTGTAAAGTAGGTCATAGAAGGTACCCTTTAAGATTAGTTTACTGTGCCTCTGTCTAGCAGGGACATAGAAGAGATCCCAGGGGCGAATTTGCGATTTCCCATCCACGCGTCCAGATTTCGCTTGAAGAGGGTCAGTGAGGGGCTATGTCTAACATGAATTGGGATTCTATTCCAGAGTGAGGGGAGCCTCTGGGAAATGAATCTGTCCCTCCAGCATGTCCTATTTATTTTTGTGCTGAGGTTTAAGTCCCTGGAGCGTGTAGCTCTAAGGGACTTGGATTTTTTGAGGTGGAGCATGTCCATTAATTCTGGGTTTGACATGGCTTTGTACGTCAGGCATAGATCACCTCTGAATAGGCGGTAAACAACTGAGTAGAGCTGGAGTTTCTTTAGTCGAGCTGCATAGGACATCTGTTTGTAGCCCATGATCCTCTTGGTGAGGTACTTTTGGGGTCTCTCCAGTTGCTGCAGGTGTCGGGTAAGGTACATCCCAAATGGGGCATTGTATTCAATTATGGGCCTGATGAGTGACGAGTAGAGGGGCACAATGACCTCTCTTGATCTAGATGGGAACCCTTTCGTGATAAGGTGGGCTATATAGAAGGTCTTTCTAACCACTTTGGCAACGTGATTACCAAAGGAGAGATTACTATCTATGTTGGTCCCCAAATCTCTAATTACTTCTTCCGTACTTAATGGATTACCACCTATGTGGTAATTTGTGGGTACCATGTATTTCCCAAAGGGGATGACTATGCACTTTTTAGCATTTAGCTTGAGGCCGTGGCTTTGGCACCAAGCATCTGTCTCTGTGAGACCCCTTAGGAGGATGCTTGTGTCAGCTGGAGATTCAATTATGGCCCCCAGTTTGCAGTCATCTGCGAACTTTGTCAGCCATAATCCCCCTGTGTTAGCCTGAACCTCAGAGAAGTATATACCAAACAAGAGAGGTCCCAGAACTGAGCCCTGTGGGATGCCACTTATAACTGGTTTGGATTCGGACATGGCGCCTGCGATTCTGACCATGTGGGTTATATCCCTGAGCCAGTTTGCAACCCATCTTGTGATATAGGGGTTGATATTTAAGCTGGTAAGCTTATTTATGATGCCCGAGTGGGGTATTGTTTCGAAGGCTTTTGTAAGGTCCAGGTAGGCTGTGTGGACTACCTTGTCCTCATCTATGGCTTTGGTAACTGTTTCAAAGAAATCAACTAGGTTTAAGAGGCAAGATCTGCCCTTAACAAAGCCGAATTGGGTAGGGTCCAGTGTCTGGAGGCTCCCAATGTCTTTGTTTATGAGTTCCATAATAATATGCTCCATAGCTTTACAGACCAGACCAGTCAGGCTTATGGGGTGATAGTTCCCGGGGTCTGTTGTGGCACCACCTTTGTGGAGTGGGACCACTGTAGCTGTACGCCATTCTTTGGGTACATATCCTGTAGTAAGGCTAAGTTTGAACAGTGACATAATGTGAGGGTTCAGTTCTTCTTGGAGCTCGTGTAAGACACACCTGGGACACTGTACGGTCCCATAGATGCTGTGTTTTTTGCTTTGGAGAGGGCAGCTTTCACCTGTGCATCTGTGATGTCAGGGAGGTTACATTCAGTCGGGATAAGCATTTGCTCCTTTGGGGGGAAGGGGGGGGAGAAGTTTGTGCTGAATCTGTCTGCCAGGATGTGGGCTATGTCTGTAGGTTCGGTATATTTTGTACCACTATGCAACAATTCAGAGCATATCTGGGAGTTTCCACCCATATTCCTGACATAACTAAAGAAGGCCTTGTGATTATCTTTAGTGTCTATGGCAATTTTTCTTTCGAAACTGGCCTTTGATGATTTTATGAGGGATCGAAGTTTCTTGCTAATACTGATCAGAGATGCCTTCCCTTTTTGGGATTTTGCTCTGTCATGTAATAGCTTCCTCCTTCTGTTGTATAGCTTATTTATGGCTGAGGTCCACCAGACAGGTCTCCTGTTTTTGGAGGAGTGAGTCTTGGTTTTATTTGGGATAGCACGATCCATGCATCCCTGCAGGTGCTCATAGAATGCATTTGTAATGGAATCTGCGGATTGGGCTGTATTATCTTCTGGCCTGGGGGCTTTGAAGGATTCCACCTCAGTCTTGAGAAGTGCAAAGTTGGCTTTTGAGAAATTCTTTACCGTGATTTCCTTGGCTGGGTGTGGGGACGGGATATGGATGTCCAGGGAAATTTGTTTATGGTCTGATCTTACCAATGAGGGGTTTACCTCTGGTGTGGAACATAGGGTCCCCATGTTGGTGATTACCAGGTCCAATATGTTGTTTCCTCTTGTGGGAGTGGTGACCAGTTGTTCCATCGTGTTAGAGTTTATAAATTCAAGGAACCATTGGGCGAGGGTGTTTGGGCTTGAGTAGTTTTCCCTGTCAATGTTTGGGTAGTTGAAGTCACCCAATAACATAGTGTTTGGAGAGACCTTCATATTCTCCAGTATTCTCAGGAATGCCAAGTGGGGTTCCTGTAATAGGGAGGGTGTTCTATAGCAGGCTACAAACTGAAAGGCAGTTTTGACCACTGTTAGTTGCACATGGACGGTTTCCGATGCTTCGTGCAGTGCCACTAACCTGGAGGTGTAGGTATCTTTGATGAATATAGATACTCCCCCTCCTTTTGTGCTTTGGTCCGAGTTTTGGGGCCGAAACGCATGGTATGAGTTATAACCTAGTAGTGCTGGGGTGCTCTCAGGAGCCTTGAGCCAGGTTTCTGTTACTGCACAGACATCGATTTTATCCATACTGAGGAGAGCCTCGAGTGCGTGCATCTTGAGGTTTAGACCTCTGGCATTGAGTAGCATTACCTTTAGTTTTTTTATCCTTGGGTTATCTATGGAGGTGGGTTTGTCCTTTGAGCCTTGCCTAAAAAAGGCACTATGGGGGTGGCAAGAGCCTTGGCCAGTATACAAAAGCCTAAGGGTGACAGGTGCAAGCTGTCCCTAGCGAAGCAACGTGGCTTGTCGAGCATGTCATCCCAGGCTGACAGACATTGGATTCCCTTTGAATGACACCAATACTTTAGCCAATTGTTGAAACTGATCATTTTGTCTTTATTCTGTGGCATCATTCTTGGTGAGGGCAAGATGCTACTCAAGATCAGGGTCATACCAGCCTGGGCTACATGATCAGAGAACTCCTCTATGTCTCTTTTCATGTAGTCAGGGAGGTACGTCTCAGGTCATTCACACCAGCATGGACAATGACGGAGTCATACTTGTACTTGCTTTGGAGTGACCTGAGTGCTTGTGTTATGTGATGGATCCTGGCACCTGACAGGCAGCTTACAGTGACCTTCTCCTTGTTCAGTCTGGTGAGCGGGACGTCAGTGTGCCGGACAATAGGGTCCCCTATAACAAGTGTATTTGGTTTGTTGTTTGGCCTTCAGGGCTGTGACTGTGAGGCACACTGATTTTGTGAGATATGTGATTCATGGGTCTTGTTGAGGGGTGGCTGTTGCTTGGATATCTGCTTAGGAGGTCTTTGCTGTTTAGGCAGATTTTTATTTAGAGCCTTCGAGTATGTTTTTGTGTGTTTATGTGTTGGGTATGCAGATGCAATAGGTCTGTGAGAGACTGGATTTGTGGTGCGGGTGGTTACCTTTTCCTCCTGACTGACTGTGCCAGTCTTGGGTTGAGAGTGCTCTGCCTCCAGTTTGGCTGTGTAACTGCATCTCTCACATGTATTAGAGTTTGTTGGAAGGAGGAGAGGGTTGTCTGTGTACATAAGGCAATTGTAACATTGCCTCAAAATTCCCAGATTTACCAGCTGGACTGGAAAGTAACCCTGAAACTGACCCTTGGACATACCAGATTAGTATAGGGAACTGTTTTTTTACTGATCAGATTAGGGAAGGGAACTGATTTTTCACTAGATCAGGAAGGACCAATCGGGAGCCTAATACTTATGAGAAGTCAAGGAGGGTGTAGTGCTTTAGTTAGTGTTTCCTTATAAGAGCTGAGCAAGTGCAGGGCTTTAGAAAGAGAATAGAGTGCATAATTTGAGAGTTTAAACAGTTCTAAGGGAAAAAGTGAAGAGCAGACTTTGTGGAGCTTGGAATAGTTTAAACCTGTTTAAGCGGCGCTGCCCGACGCTGCTCAGTGTGCAAAACCACGCAAAAAGAGAGTTGTAGGGTTTTAAGAGTGAGGGATCAAGGAGTTTAGAATTGACCCAAAATGGCCAATAAAACTACAGCTTCTAGGCAGTAACCACTCCTCCAGGGACAGGCAGGCTGTTCAGTGTTAACCACAGCCACTGGTGAACACAGAGACTTCCTTTAGCCCAAGCAAGCACTGGCCTTCTAGAACCTTCCAAACAGTTCAGAACAGCAAATCTGTAACTGAACTTTCTTAACTTTCAGAAAGTGGGAAAAAAGCAAGATTTTTTTTTTCTTTTTTCTTTTTTTGTTGTAGTTTAAAGGTAGCAGAGATGCACAAGCAGCAAAATATTCACAACAGTGCAATAAATGACCCCACACTTGAGTGCTAGGCCAAAATCAGGTAAAATGCAGTTTTTAGAGAAAAAAACTATTTTAAATTAAGTGCAACACAGGAAATGCAGTAAACAGGCTCTATATGTGTTCCAAGTACTGTTACTGTTACAGATATAAACTTTAGCAAGCCGGAAAATGCCAAAAAGTAGGTGGCAAAGCAGTAAAACTTAACAAAACATCAGAAGAAAATATTTAAAATCACAAAAGTGGCTCCTTTTCTTCTCTAAGCATTTTCTCCCCTTGGTAGGTGCTTCAGCAACAACTAGAAAGCCTGGAAAGATGCCAAAACCATGAGGCAGCCGGGTTCTAAGAGAGAGGGATCAAGGAGTTTAGAACTGACCCAAAATGGCCAATAAAACTATGGCTTCTAGGCAGTAACCACTCCTCCAGGCAGGCGTTCAGTGTTAACCACTGCCACTGGTGAACACAGAGACTTCTCTTAGCCCAAGCAAGCACTGGCCTTCTAGAAACTTCCAAACAGTTCAGAACAGCAAATCTGTGACTGAACTTTCTTAACTTTCAGAAAGTGGGAAAAAAGCAAGATTTTTTTTTCTTTTTTGTTGTAGTTTAAAGGTAGCAGAGATGCACAAGCAGGAAAATATTCACATAAGTGCAATAAATGACCCCACACTTGAGTGCTAGGCCAAAATCAGGTAAAATGCAGTTTTTAGAGAAAAAAAACGATTTTAAATTAAGTACAACACAGGAAATGCAGTAAACAGGCTCTAGATGTGTTCCAAGTACTGTTACAGTTACAGATATAAACTTTAGCAAGCCGAAAAATGCCAAAAAGTAGGCGGCAAAGCATAAAACTTAACAAAAAATCAGAAGAAAATACTTAAAATCACAAAAGTGGCTCCTTTTCTTCTCTCAGCATTTTCTTCCCTTGGTAGGTGCTTCAGCAACAGCTAGCAAGCCTGGAAAGACGCCAAAACCATGAGGCAGCCGGGTTTTAAGAGAGAGGAATCAAGGAGTTTAGAATTGACCCAAAATGGCCAATAAAACTACAGCTTCTAGGCAGTAACCACTCCTCCAGGGACAGGCAGGCTGTTCAGTGTTAACCACTGCCACTGGTGAACACAGAGACTTCCCTTAGCCCAAGCAAGCACTGGCCTTCTAGAACCTTCCAAACAGTTCAGAACAGCAAATCTGTAACTAAACTTTCTTAACTTTCAGAAAGTGGGAAAAACGCAACATGTCTTTTTCTTTTTTGTTGTAGTTTAAAGGTAGCAGAGTTGCACAAGCAGCAAAATATTCACAACAGTGCAATAAATGACCCCACACGAGTGCTAGGCCATAATCAGGTAAAATGCAGTTTTTAGAGAAAAAAAACAATTTTAAATTAAGTGCAACACAGGAAATGCAGTAAACAGGCTCTAGATGTGTTCCAAGTACTGTTACTGTTACAGATATAAACCTTAGCAAGCCGGAAAATGCCAAAAAGTAGGCGGCAAAGCAGTAAAATTTAACAAAAAATCAGAAGAAAATACTTAGAATCACAAAAGTGGCATCTTTTCTTTTGTCAGCATTTTCTACCCTTGGTAGGTACTTCAGCAACAACTGGCAAACCAGGAAAGACACCAAAACCATGAGGCAGTCGGGTTTTAAGAGAGAGGGATCAAGGAGTTTAGAATTGACCCAAGATGGCCAATAAAACTACAGCTACTAGGCAGTAACCACTCCTCCAGGGACAGGCCAATAAAACTACAGCTTCTAGGCAGTAACCACTCCTCCAGGGACAGGCAGGCTGTTCAGTTTTAACCACTGCCACTGGTGAACACAGAGACTTCCCTTTAGCCCAAGTAAGCACTGGCTTTCTAGAAACTTCCAAACAGTTCAGAACAGCAAATCTGTAACTGAACTTTCTTAACTTTCAGAAAGTGTGAAAAAAGCAAGATTTTTTTTTCTTTTTTGTTGTAGTTTAAAGGTAGCAGAGATGCACAAGCAGCAAAATATTCACAACAGTGCAATAAATGACCCCACACTTGAGTGCTAGGCCAAAATCAGGTAAAATGCAGTTTTTAGAGAAAAAAACAATTTTAAATTAAGTGCAACACAGGAAATGCAGTAAACAGGCTCTAGATGTGTTCCAAGTACTGTTACTGTTACAGATATAAATTTAGCAATCCGGACAATGCCAAAAAGTAGGCGGCAAAGCAGTAAAACTTAAAAAATCAGAAGAATATCCATCTATCTTTGGCGTATTATGGTGTGTTGTCCTTACATATATGTCTGTTTTCCTATCCACTGTGTGCAAGGCATGAGTGGTGCATACTGACATATGTCTGCAGTAACTATTGCAACCGTTGGATATGTCTGGTCCACTGGTGTTTGCATACATGGCCTTCATGTGTTTAAGTATGTGAGCATGCCCAGTAGGACCTTTCAGTATATTGATGACTGACGCCTTCATTTCTCTAAGTGTGTGAGCATGCCTAGTAAGGCCATCTGTTATACATGTGTGGAGCATCTCCAGTGATTTGTACTGCACAGCTGACCTTTGTGTTGTACACTGACAGGTAGCATGCTGTATCCGCAGGGTATCCACTGATCATTTGGCATTGATTGTTGCAACATGTCTGCATAGTGGGGGTTACACCTGACTATTTCTATGTTTCTACACATGAATTTGGGGGGTGCACCTGACTGTTACTGTATTTCTATGTGAGGTGGGGGGGCACACCTGACAGATGTACACATTTGTAGGACTGTACTGGTATGTCCTGTAGTCTGATTTTGTCAGTGGTCTTACCCATCATGCTTGCTACGCCATACCAGTGTACTTACATTCTTATCTTTTGATTGCATACGCATTAGTTTCTGACTTCCTAGCTGTCACAACTGACATCCCACTACCTGGCCTGCTGTGGTCTGTCCGTGTAGGCCTGGGTGGGGGTCACCCATACCCCTCATTAAAAGGCCATAGTATGGCATTTGTTTGTGTTTGTCTACACCTGTCCTGTTGGCTGTGACTGTTGTTGGGTATGTGATCCCCCTCCTGACTGGCATGTGTGAGTCACTTATCCTGTGGGTGCCCCAGTATTGTGGGTGGTGTTGCAGGGCTGCCTATATCTAATGCACATGGTACACTGCCTACACATGGTTAGGCACAGGTAGTGTAATGTTTGGCATCCCCTTTACTGTATGTGAGAGTCAGAGGGAGGTGCTATTCCCTGGGACCCTCCCATGTCAGTGTATGTGCTATGCGTTGCTTCTTTGCCAGGGCCAGGGTATACTGGGCACACTTCCTTCTGCCTACTGGGGCATGCTCAAGTTGTTCCTCCTCTGTGCCTGTGCAGGTCTTGGCATTGGTGGGGGGTTAAATGGCCCTGCCCCTTACTGTTCCTGTTTCCACATGATCATATTGTGTAGCATGGCATATACAAGGACGATTTGGATACATGTAGTTGGTGAGTACTGCAAGGCTCCACCGGATGTGTCCAGGCACCAGAACCATGACTTAAGCATCCCAAACACACTCTCTATTTTGATTCTTGTTTGTGCATGTGCCTCATTATGGAGTTCTTGTTTGGGTGTGTGTGCGTTTCTGATGGGTGTCATCAGCCATGGCTCCAGTGTGTATCCAGCATCCCCCACAAGGTGACCATGTCCTCATTGGCAAATTTCTGGTACAGCTGCATCAGATGCCAGATGTGGGAATCGTGATAACTTCCAGGGCAGCCAGCACACACATTCAGTATTATGCCCTGGGCATCGCACATGACCTGGCAATTGGAGGGGAAGCCCTTGCAGTTGATTTTGACCCTACCCTGCTCACTGGGTGGTGCTTTGATGCGTATTTACGTGCAGTCTATTGCACCCACTACCTTAGGGTATTCCACTATTTGGTGGAAGAGATGCATACTGCTGGCCAACACCTCACGGGTGAGGGGGAAATATACATGCTCACTGACGTGTGCTGCCATGGTATCCAGGAACTGGTGGAGTACCCTGGATGCTGATGCCTGTGAGATCCCCATCATATCCCCAGTTGGCCTTTGGAAGGTACCTGTAGCTAGTATTCTTAGGCCTACACATACCGTTGTTTCCACTGAGATGGGTTCCCCTCTGTTAGTTTTGTGAGTCAGGCGTGGCCAGCACAGCTCAACAATCTGCTGTAGGAGGTCCCTGTCCACCCTATAGCGCTCCACTATCTCCAGCTCATGTAGCCCTTGGTAGGTCACCCTGGGTCTGTACACTCTTCTCTGTCTCCTCACTGTGGGTTGGTCGGCAGTATTCCCATCTTCTCCACCCTCAGCCTCTTCCACAAGTTGTATGATAGCTATTGCAGCCCCTAACATTTTGCTGTTGTGAGTGTTAAAAGTTCCCCGCTTGTTTACACCGGTGGTGTAGGGTGTGTGAAAAACCAGAGGAGTAGGTGTTTGCATAGTTCATAATGGCGTTCTCGGCTGGGCTGGTCTGCTGCCTGTGTAATTGGCTGGTTCTGATCTGTTTCTCCTGGCATTGAACCTAGTACCCCTTGATTAACTTCCTACTGCTGCTTTCCCTTCCCATTACCCTTCTGATTCATCCCGGGGGCACATCACGCAGTCGGTGTACTGCAATGTGCACACTGCTGCTATTTTCTGGGTTCACTTCCTTTATCTTCCTGTAGATCTTGTTGCGCGGCACGCACACCCACTTACACTGTGTCATACATGTTGGGCAGGTTTAGACACACCTCCTGCCTTTGCTGTGCTAAGCTGGATGCAACCCTGAGCCACAGGGCTCAAATCCACTGACAGTATGCCTGACACTCCCACACATAATGTCACCTACCTCCTAGTCTTGCACTCAGCTATTCATACTCATATACTGTTGGGACCTGCCTCACATGCTGGGGAAAACTGGGATTCACTATCCTTCCCCTCATTTGTACAGAATTGCCTGCTAATGCATAGTTACATGTGTCACACTGTGCCTACCCCCTTAGCAACCACTACTCACTGGCCAGGTTGTCTTTTGCCTGCCATTAACTTGCATGGTGGAATACTGATTTTAGTCAGACTGTTTTTTTAGGATTATTTTCTTATTTCCCCACCGGTCCCATTTGCGTGCCGCTGCCCTATGGTTCAACGGACGTGATCAGTGGAAATATCATAAAAGTTGTATTTTGTACATTTGGCATTGTTTGCAATGCCAATGGCCTTCTACTTGGCCACTGGCATGCTTCCTCAATGCTATGCAGCCTTTATTTGGAGCTGTCATAGCTCTGTTTTGGAGTTTGCAGTACCGTACTCGGTTACTAACTGAGTACATTTCTGCATATTACGCTGGTCCTGCATGCCCTGATTCCTGCTTCCTGGATGGCAAATTTACCTCATTTGCACGGTTTTCACCTGCAAATAGGGTGATTTGCATACAGAGGCTGGGGACGTGCAGCACTAGTGCTACAGCACTCGCGCACATTAGACGTGCACATACGTGGATCGCTCGGCTGCCATATTGGCAAAATTTCATCTAACACTAATCATGCACTTCATGCAAGCTTTTGAGAATCCAGGGGAATGTTGCTAGTGTTGCAGTTTCCCTAGGCTTTAATAAAAAATTCTATCTGTCTCGAGGAATCTATAAAACTCTTACTAGTATATATATATTTATATATATATATATAATATATATATATATATATATATATATATATATATATATATATTTACAACATACTCACTTCCCACATCTATATGTTCCTACATATTACTTCTTAAGTGAACTGTTGCTTTGTTGTTCTTTATAACATAATTTGTTTTTTATAGAGTTGCATTTCCTATATATAAAAGTGGGATTTGGACCAATGCTGTTCATTTCTGGTATCAAAGACAACATGGGCCAATGTTTGTATATAATGTGCCTTATATTTCTAGTATTTTGGTCATAATTCATGATGTATTTACATTCCTTATGTATATTTGATTTCTCTTTCATTTTACTGACTGCACTTTTATGAGAGAAGATTGGTGCGTAAATATTAATACACTTAGACATGACTTCATCCTTTATTTCTAATGCTTGTTGTTTATTATATTCCCACTGTTCAAATTTGTCGGCTAGTATGTCTAGTTGTCTATTGCAAGTGATGATTATGGTATTGAGCCTACTGACTCTAGCCATTTGGTTTCTCATTATGTTTGTAAAAATGTGTGGGGGGATGCATGCTGTCTGCTGCTAAATATGTGCTCTTAGTTACTTGCTTCTTATATAGGGAGCTTTCTAGTCTACCTCCATTGTTCTTTTCTATATGAATGTTCTTTAAATGTTAAAAATGTGGTACTGCTCTGTATTTCTTCTATAAATTAATTTAATCGACACAATGGACAATCCCAAATGAGAAAAATGTCATCCACAAAACGCTGGTAAAATGACAGATTCTTATTGATGTATTTATTGGTTGCATCCATGATGTTGTCCTTTTCCTATATACTCATGACTATATTTGCATACATATTAGCTACCGATGTGCCCATAGCTACTCCTGACATTTGTTTATATCTATTTCTAAACATATACACATTATGTTCTAGTACTAGTTGTAATAAGTCACATATTAAATCTAATTTTAGATGTTTCAGTTCAATATGAACGTCTATATATTTCCTAATCATCTCTATTCCTAAGTCATTGGGAATGCAAGTAAATAAGGAATTACTATCAAGTGCAACCAAGTAGCTGCCAAATTATTTTCATTTCATTCAAATAATTCCTTTGGAAACTCTGTGCTATCCTTGATAATAGTAACAGATGTATTTAATACACATGTTGTCTTTGATACCAGAAGTTCTCTTACGAAGAAATATGTAGGAACATATAGATGTGGGAAGTGTGTATGCTGTAAACGTGTATATACTAGTAAGAATTTTATAGATTCCTTGACACAGATAGAAGTGTGTATGCTGTAAACATGTATATACTAGTAAGAATTTTATAGATTCCTCGACACAGATAGAATTTTTTATTAAAGCCTATGGAAACTGCAACACCTAGCAACATTATTTATATGGCAAGATGTGTGCTATGCACAGCGTTCTATACAGGCAAAACAAACCAAAAGTTTAAACAGCGTATAAGCAGTCATATGTCTGAAATAAGGAGACAGGTTATTACTAACTCTCTGTATAAATGTATATTGAATACAAATGAGCAGCAATGAGTATATATATATATATATATATATATATATATATATATATATATATATGCAAATAAAGCAATATATATATATATATATATATGTGTGTGTGTGTATATATGTGTATATATATATATATATATATATATATATATATATATATGTGTGTGTGTATATATATATATATATATATATATATGTGTGTGTGTATATATGTATATATATATATATATATATATATATATATATATGTGTGTGTGTGTGTGTGTGTGTGTGTGTGTGTGTGTGTGTGTGTGTGTAGAGTGGTTAAGGCAGTTTTGAGCAGCTTTAAGGAGGTTTTTGTGGGTTTGCCTAACGGTAAGTGCTGCTAACGTACAGTTAAACGAAAAGCCGCTTACACCATGTGGGCTTCTCTTACCAGAGTACAAATCTGCTTAGCATTTATATTTAAGCAATGCTTACACCTGCTAAGCATGGCTTAGCCCTGATAACCAGTGATCATATTCCAGTCTGATGAAATAGCATGGTAATGATATATTTAATGTGTATTCAATTCCATGTACATAACATGCTTCTATGTGCTGTCATTACAGTAGCAAGGGGTGTGAGTATACTGTCTGGGACACCTGAGTATATATGGCTAGTACAACAATCTTTTCCTTTTGTATATGTTTCATGCATGGGTAATATCCCAGGTTATATGCAGTCACACTTGCATGTATTGTATCAGTGCATTACTACTGTTAACAGCGGTTTCCCAGATTGCAGATTGCAGTATTGGAACCATACATCCCTGCATGCAAAGGTGGACTCTGAGTACTGACTATCAAGTTCTTGGTGTGTGAGCTGTGTGTTATTAAGTACTTGCTACTGGATATTGATCTGATATGTGGATATTAACTGTAGACTACTATGTGTATATGACATGTCATTGAGGGCTGCTGTCATGTAGTAATGGCATACCTAGCAGTGTCAGACGTCTATCTGTCAAAACATTAATCCTAATGCATAACCTGTTGGCTAGCTGATGTCCTCTGTACAAATGTGCAGATATCAGGTATCCAACTTGGCTGCTTACAGACAATCTTTGCTTGACTGACACTGACATGTCTGCCCAGCTGTGTTACGAATGCCAAAGCTAGGAAACCCCACCCTGTATGCACCACATGCCATGGATACGTCAACTAGACTACCACAGTCAACAGAACATGCTTGGGTACAAGTCTCCAACCTAGACACTGGCCATGTTATGCAATATATGTTGCATACATGTCAACTGGAGCACCTCACTGGCCCTCTGCAAGAGACAACCAGAGGATTGGATGTTGCCTTTAACTGTCACCCTGAGGATCACTCATGTGGCATGGGTTGATTGATGGCCTGCTGACAAATGTCTGGTGGCATGATACCACTGTACCCACATCCCCTACTTTTCTCATCTCTCCATGGACAATATCCTGGTACACACCTGGGAACACCAGCACCTATGGACCCCAGTACTGACAAATGTGTCACTGTGCATTGCTGAGAATAACAGTGTCTGTGTGTTTGTAAACTAGCAGTTGATAATACCCTGAGGACCTTCTCACACACTACATCCCCAGTGCCATAGTTAGAAACAGCTGCTGCTGTAATGGACATTAAATTTACCTTGTTACACTCTTCACCCTATGGGATACCTGGAGCTTGCAGTACCTGCACAACACTCTTGTACAAATGGGTAGATAGGCTGGATTACCCTCTGATTCCTGGCAAGTGTGTGTATGTGTGCAAGTGTGTATTTGTAGGATACAGCATTCTGAGGCCACATTCTCCAAATACAATACACCTGGCCATACAGTATAAGGGATAGTGATGTTGCTGACATTAGGAGAGCCATAACAAACCATCACCCTACTATCCCTGTGGCATGTGCAATAAATGCATATTCCTGTAGTAGCACTGATGAGATAGACAATGGGTTGCATTGCAATCCTGGTCAATGTGTGATTGTGGGAATGTCAGAGTATTATCATGAGTTTCAGTGAGTAAAATATCCAATGTTGGGTGTGGGTGCTGGGTATACTGTCTTTACACCATGGTACCCCCAGTACATGTCCCAAGATCCACTGTATGAGGACCACACCATACAGGTAACTGATTACACTATCCAGTCCAATGATGCATGTGCTGTATGCAAATTATCTGTAACAGAATGGCCTCACTGACAAGGTAGTTAGCACTGATAAACCCAGGTCTCTCAGTTGTGTCTATGACTTTGATGTGTTTATCAATGTGTATATGACAGTATATCATACTATGTATTGTTCATTAACACCCAGTACATCCCCCATTACAATACTGTACAAGGCCTGGTGATGTTCCTCACTTAACAAGAAACTTGGGACACACCTCACCCTAAAAGCTGCGTGGTGTGTGCAATTAAGGCTAAACACATTAGTAGCAATAAGCACTTAGGTAGGGGTTCTACTCTGAGTGTTGCCAAGTAAGTGTGCGTGTATGTGAAGGGATCTACTTCAGTTTGCAGAAAATACATGTCCCAGGAGGTCATCTGTTCGAGAACTGACTGGCAAATGCTAACATTTCAAAGGAATCATCTTGTGGAAATTCATTCCATCAAAACTAGTAGCAGATGTGTAAATGCCCTCTTTCCCACTATATAGCTATACAGCAATACTGGAGTTGGTATATATAGTTGGTTGTCGATGTTGTGGACACAGCCACCCTCATTGGGGTTATTGTTGTGTGTATCCCCCCTCTTAGTCTGCTGTAATACTGTACAGTTTATGTTAACAGGTTAAGTAGTTGTCACTCACACTATGTGCGGCTCTACACCACCCCACACCCTCCAAAGTGGAGGGCTGTGTCACACACACCAGCACACATATGTTTACCAACTCCAAGATTGCACTATATTGGGGAAGGGGACATGTACCCTGCCAGTACAATCGTCAATGACATTAAAGTAGCAGACTGATTATTTACTGATGTGATGTTTTGCTGATTTTGTCTTGGTGGAATTACATAGGCTAAAATGGATTCACTGCAAAATTGTGTACATCCACATGTACAGTATTCTCTGTGTATTGCATCAACACCAAAGCCTCTGTGTGTGTGAGTTATATACACACATGTGGTGTGTGCTACCTAGTACACTTACCATTGTCCACTGTAGAAGGACTGCTGACATCAGCCACCATGCACTCACCTGTATACACCCCTCAGACCTATCAGCCATGTGGCACATGCAGTAACTGTTATTCAGACCTATTACTTGTGTTCAGCTGTACCCGGGATAAGACACAGTCAATGTGTCACCACAGTGCCATACCCCTTGTAGGAAACAACAGCAGACTAACATCCTGCTGACACACAGACACCTATAACACAAACTGAATATATTATGGAGACCACGATCAGTCAGTGTTAATAACAGCTATAATGCATCATGTCTGGACAGCTACACTTTCTGACATGTAAGCTTTAAACTTTCCTGCTAAAACATGTTACACAGCATTGCATTGCTACACCTTAGTACATTCACACTGTGCATCAGAACAATATTAGCCTGTCCTGCATCGATGGTATGGATGACAAGGATGTGGCAGTGGTCTCATCATATGCACAAGGTGCCTTGTGGTATTGCCAGAGACCTAGGCTGAGCCATTTGGTTGGCATCATGTGTGTGTGTTATGGGGTTTCATTATTAATTGGGCTGTGCATATGTGGTGTGTGTAGGTATGGAGGTGCCCTAGCTGTGCTGGTGATATGTGTGTGTGTGTGTGTGTGTGTGTGTGTGTGTGTGTGTTTGTATGCACACAGTTCTGCATGTGGCTGCCCTATACAGGGGTTTGTTGGACAGCTGCAGACTGTACATGGCAGGGTGTACAGTTCACCATCTCTGGCCATAGGGTTCCACTGGCACTACCAGGTACAATGCTACATATGGTACTCTCCCTTGATGATGACAAATGTCTGCTGGATCCGGATCCCTGTTGGGACTGGCCAGGGCCACGTGCACATGGCCTGCTGTGTTGTGGTGTGGGCAGCGCCCCCCCCCCCTGCAGTGCTGGTGCTTGTACTGCCAATACGGGAGCATCTGTGACTTGTTGCACATCCACATAGAACTCCACCTGTTGGTGTTGCTGACCTATGTCCACATGGCTGTTGCCCTACTCCCACCATATGCTCTAACACAGACATTGCACAGTTGAGTATTCCCATCATCTCACCCAACCATCTATCCAGGACCTCTGCAAAATAATGGTGGGCGCCTGCAAGATCACGGATGTTGTCAATATTGTCAATGTTGTCAATAACAGCAGAATGAGTAGCCCTCTGGAGCCTCAGACTCTTTCTGGTATAACATTCCATATGTGCCTGTGCCACCATGATGGCCCATAACATGCATCTAGTGACACCTGCTATGGCACTTCTGCTAGGGGCATGATGACCAGCAGCCCTCCTATGAACACCCCTGTACATCTGCCTGTGTGGTACCTCACTGGCCACCTGGCTATGGCTGCTGTGTACAGACACACTTGCCATAATCACCACACTGTCCTGTCCCATGCCACCACCCGCCAACTGTCCCTCATCTATGGCCACTGGTGATGGGATATGTATAGACAATGTGACTGTGTGCGGGGATGGGGTTGATAAAAGTGGGATATCAACCGATGGCACAGCTTCAGCCCTTGACAACCCAGCCTATGCCTCACCATACCTATTGTCATTGTCAGAGTCTGTATGGACACTAACATCAGTTTGTCTGCAGGAGGGACCCTGACCCACCTTGCCACCTGTGAGGGGAAAACAAAAACAAAAAAAGTACTTTAAGACCTGTACATCATTGCTTACCTCTGCACACACACACACACACACACACACACACACACACACACACACACACACACACACACACACACACACACACGCACACACACACACACACACACACACACTCACACACAAACACATACAGGTGAGGTGGCACAAAGATATTGCACAGACCTCTCATTACCCAACTGTCAACATGCATCATGACATATGGCACTCAGCAGCATGCACTGCAGCTTTATTCAATCCCTGATACCAACATTATATATCTCTGTGATGCATGAGTTGTGTTAGTAGGTGATGCCCCTTCCCCTGGAACAAATTGCACCCATGTACACATTATTGCTTCCACCTGTTCAGCACCCTGGCATGTACTGTGCACCATACCTAAGTGTATACACCATTGTTGAATGTGTATATGTGTGGCAGTTATGCTTGCTCTGTTGCTCACACCACCTATGTGTTTGTCTGACACATACCTGGGATGATATGAGGACAGATGACAATAGTGAATGCCTGATTTGCAGATCTCATCATCAGCAGTGCATGTATAAGCAATAAAATCCAATTACACTGACAGCCTTCAAAGCTAACTGTGGCTATGAGGAGTGTACACACCATACCTCTCAAGCTGGAAAGATCAAAAATCTGGACAAGGCCCATGGAAAATAGGTACAAATCTGTATGCTGATTAACATAAAATATGCATACATAATTAAGTAACCCCACCCACTTCGATGGAATTGTGAGATACCAACTTTCAAACACAAACTGAAGAACAGACAACCAAAATATGGCACCAAAGTCCCCCTGCAGCCATTCCAATGTCCAATTACCTGGCTATTTCACCCCATTTACCATAAACACTGTGTGCATACTGCTTTACTTTTACAATGATTATTTTGATTTTATTTTTACATTTTATAGCACAACAATGCACACAAACACTAAGATATCTGCTAAACAAAGCAACACTATCTCACAATGAAAATAGACTTGGCATTAACACTTCTCTGCCCTTGAAACTCACATTAATTGAAACAGCATTGAAACCCACACCACATCCAAAGAAAATGCATCTGGCCAGCGGTGGATAAATATTATCTTTGGGCTGTTCAAATCATAGGCCCCTGGATTGCAGACAAAACAAGAAACATGCATGCGTTATTTGATACACCTTCCTGACTTTATTAAATTATATTCCTTGTATAATACAGCACACGTGTTAGACTTAAGTTATAGCACATTTTAAAATTTACTGTTTGAACATTTTTCCAGTAGGAAATGAAACAAAATGCATGAACCAGTAAGGACAAAACTGCCCAATAAACCATGGACATATTTTAAACATTGCTTGTATAATTTTGGAAAGTTGCTAGAATAAAAATGTTGTGTTACCACCATGTATTTTACTGCCACGTCTTGAATCTAGAACCCTGTGCTCTACAGTCAGAGCAACATACCACTATGCCAAATGAGCATTTTCCAGAAAGACAGGAAGACTGAAACTTAAATGGCCATCATTTAGTGAATTCAGTTCTCACTTCTCACCATAGCTCTCAACCTCTTAGCACAAAAAAATGGACAAAACCAATAATGGGAGAATACAGCCCCAAAATGGGGACATGTTTCAAATACTGATCTTATAAACTTAGAAATTTTCTAGAACAAAAGGTTTTGTTACCATTTTTGTCTGAAGAATATGAAGTCTGAAATTCAAATGCCTGTCATTATTTAGTTAATTCAATCCTTAAGTGATTTGCCGCAAAAATCCTGAAAACCGCAGTTTAATGAGGATGGGGGAAACAGTCTATAAGATATGCCTGCTATGCTATTCTTAGAACAAACATTTGCCTCTTGTTTCAGAAGAAAGAATGGAAGTTCCTAATTATTGGTATGTGGAGGAATGACTGGAGATAACATTTATATTTGATCTTATTTGAGTACTGTAGACAATTTGCATGAAATAGGGACATCTGCTTAGTCTATTTTGTATCTTACACTGGTGGTTCTCACATGGGCAAAACATGGTCACCACACCATTTTACTGTATTTCATTCCTGCTTTGGCAGTCTGCTAATGCACTGCATCTGAGACTTACTTTCTGAACTTTGAAGAGAATTTTTTTCTCTAACCATGGAAAGAATGATGTGCTGTGCATGTGAACTGTCATCTTTCCTTTGACAAAGTGGAGAAGTGTTTGGGAACTCCGGTACAAAACAGAATAGGAATGACTCAAACTATGCTTGCTGACCATTGCGGAATTGAAAAGAATCACTGAAAAATCCATAAATATGTGTCAAAAGATAATGGATGTATTAAATGACAGACTGCTGCTGCTCCAGTGACACACATACACACCCTAAGCAGTAAACAAAGTCAGTTTGTTATTAAAGCAAACCAGAACCTCAAAGCAGTAAAACTTCAGTTTGCTCAAAAGCCTTCATGAGCAGTAACCGCACAAGAGCAGTTTTTTCATTCACAGGGAGTTAACAGCACAGTTCAAAAGCCTTCACGAGCAGTAACAGGCAACAGCACAAAAGCAGTTGTTTCATTCACATGGAGTTATCCTTAAGCAAACCAGAACCTCAAATGTAAGCAGCAAAACTTCAGTTCGCTCGAAAGCAAAACGATCACATGTAAGTAGTAAAACTTCAGTTCGTCATTAAAGCAAACCAGAATCTCAAATATAAGAAAAGCAAAATGTTCACAATACCTTCGGTAATAGCACAGTTCAAAAGCCTTCATGAGCAGTAACAGCACAAAAGCAGTTGTTAAGCAGTAAAACTTCAATACATCGTTAACGCAAACCAGAACCTCAAATATAAGAAAAGCATAACATTCATAATACCTTTGGTAACAGCACAGTTCAAAAGCCTTCATGAGCAGTAACAGCAAAAAAGCAGTTGTTTCATTCACAGGGAGTTAACCTTACCTAAGCAGCAGGAAACCTGTAAAAGCAGTTTCCATACCAGAAAGTTACCAGAGCAGCAGTTCAAAACAGAAAGCTTTCCGCTGTCTCAGCCATGATGCCCTAATTCCGACAGGCTGACAGAGCTGACATCATCGTGCATGTGATGATGTCAGCTTCAAATGCGTGAAAGCAATCATTTTTAAAAAAAATCAGGAATGAAGGGGTGCTACTCGGGAATCGTGGCACCCCATTATTTTGACCCCAAAACTCAGTAAAAACTGAGTTATTCGATACAGTTTGGAGGTCTGGTACACACCCTTACTGACATGACACCCTCTTCCCTGATACGCCATGGGGCCACAATACTGCATATGTTAACATTACACACACCTGATATGTGACATATGACCTGTGCAATCAAATGCAGAATCAAACACATGTGTTAGTTGTGCAGATGCTAATTGAGATGCATACAATATGTGGGTTGCATAAGTGTGTGCACCCTTAACACGATGGTTTGTTGCAGCACCTGTTAAGTGAACTACAGCAGTCACTATTCCTGGAAGGGGAATACTAGCATGGCCCATCTTCACTTGCCATTATTTGGTCACTCCGCCCTACAAATGTCCCCCAACTCTGCCAGATTGCAAGGTCAGCTCATGTGCACAGCCCTTGGAGGTCATAAATTACATTCACTATTGTTGTGGAGTCAGGGTTATGTCTGGCACAAGGCATGACCTTGACTGTGTTCAGATACAGCCATTCTTAAAGAGCTTTGGATATATGCTTCAGTTCACTGTTGTGTTTCAGGATGACACCCCCCATCCTCAGCCTTTTTGTAGATACTTGACAACTATGGGCCACACATGAGTTTCATTTTGCAGTGTCCCAAATTCAGAACACCATGTCTACCGACCTGGTTCCTGCTAATGAATAGCAAACCTAAAGGTGTACACTGGCACCAGCAAGGTACGGATGGGGATAGTGGGCCTGAGGTGGAGTGAGGTGTTGCTTGTGCAGCACATGTATCTTTATTAATACTGTCTGTAGGTTTCAGCCTTGGTCTCAGTACACCATTACACATTGCAACACATGCCTTTGGGAGACTTGATGTTATGCATATGCTACCTGTAGAGAGCCCTGGATGATGTCTCCTGTGGAACAACTCTTCCATCTGATTACCCTAACTCATAGGCCATACTTATGCAGAGTCCAGGTAATTGTTAACACAGGTACTGCACAGGCAGTACTTGCTAGACATTCCTGCAAGTCCCTCAGGGTTGCTGGATGTTTCTGGGCAGCCTCCATGACCTGTTTGCAACATGTGTTGTCATCTGTCTTGGATGGACATCTGTTTATTTTCTACATTCATATTGTCCCATACTTTATCGTCACATACATGCTTGTCTGCACTGTTTGCCATGGTATATGCAGTGGTGAGGTAAGGCTACATCTCCCACTCCTGAGTGCTACCTTTTGGATATGGGATCCATTCCATGGTTTGTAAGATGTGTGCAAGCCATGGCTGCCTTTGTTGTAGGTGAGTGGAAAAATGTCATGGACATACTTCTTGGATAGCAGACCATTACTTGGTGTGACATTGAGGACCTGTACTTGATGGAAGGTGCATACTCAAGAAGAAGGAATGCTGTACTACCTCAAAAGCTGCTTCCACAATATGTTATTTGGAGTGTGTGCACACATGCTTCCAGTGCTTGTTAAGGTATGTATTCCCCATATTTGTTGTCCTAACATAGGATTCCATATTAAACATTTATTTCTC
>NC_056732.1:987226937-987249437 GCF_019279795.1 Protopterus annectens | reverse complement strand
TTTGTGCAGCAGTAAGCAATGCTAACATCCGGCAAAATATGCTTACGATTAGCCAGAAAAGTGCTTATTGTGTAGCCATTGCTTGCTGCCGGGCAAACAGGCTTAAACCCACTTACTGCTGCTTAAAATTGCTTACTCCCACTTATCCCTGTGCTAATTTCTTTAAAAGAAAAGAAAAAAAAGGGTGATAGGAAAGTGGTGAAAAAGGGGGCAAGCAGAGGGAAAGTTGCTAGGGATGTGCAGGATGGGTGTAGGGAAGGTCCACAGCTGTCCATTTCTTCTACAGTAACAGCTGTGCATATATACTGAATTTGGAGGTAGATTTGGACACTCAAACTCCTGGGAGAGGGGTGAGGACAACAATAATATATTGTGAAGCCAATTAGACCAGATTACATGTGTCCAGTGGACACGTGTGCAAAATGGTCAGCTATGTATGGGGTGAAATTTTTTGGGGGGGAACAGATTGCCCTTTTTTTAAGGTGAGAGTGGGATGTTGGGGAAGGGTAGTAGGTATATTTTGTGAGGTAGGTTGGGTAGGAAGACAGACAAGACAGCATACAGGGGTGGTATATGAAACATGTGGGGGATAAGCACCTTGGATGGGGAGGGGTGTTTGGAAATCGGTAGCCGATAAGCCCACAAATGGAAACAGTGGGACTGAGGTCCCCACCCATGGGCAGTCACACCTGCACCTTCATGGCCCTAAAAGTGGCTGTGCTGAGAGCTGGGTAGGAGGGGCAGGCTGAACCTCTAAATGCACCACGTGGCCCTCAAGCTGGCATCGCAGATCTCCAAGCTCCCCTTGGTGCTTGCTACACACCGATCCCCGGACCTGATGACGGGTGACAGTTTCCTGTCCACGCCCGCTCCCGGGGGGCATGCCCCATCCCCTGAGGCAGTTCCACCCAAAGCTGGTGCACGACCAACATACAAGGAGGTTCTGGGGTGGGTCCTAGATGTGCTGGGGCCTGGTGCCATGGCCAGATGAGATGGGAGAGGTGGGCCCGCTGGGACCGTCCTTCCCAAATGTGGTATGGTGTTGCAGTTTTAAAACATATGTGGGTTAGTAATAGTCAACACAATCCAAGATTAGTTATAACAGCATGCATAGATATTCCCATTAACCCAAAACACCAGATTTGGAACAGTTGCAAAGCAAACAGAACACATGCATATATGGAACCACAGTGGCCATCACAACAGCATGCAGGTTACATTGATAGCAACAGGCCACCAATGATAGTATTTCAACATGGAACATTAATAGAAACACATTTCAATATTGATTGAGCAATAGGACGTATGTCCCAACAGTAGGTTTGGTGTAAACATACCCATTGATTTGTGTATTTAGATTATTGTTGCAGATATGGTGGGGGGGGGATGTCAATTAACAACTTATATATCCTTATAGTTCTTACAACATTAATGATCATTGTTCTGCTCATTAAGGTACAGGTATTATTACAATGCCCTATGGCCTTGGTTTGGGCAGTGGTATGTTTGCATACAGTGTATACTTCAACTGTCTTATAGCTAAATTCTACATCTCAACATCGCCAACTTCACCCCCCTCTCACCCTATAAATGGCCCATCTCATTACTGGAAGATTGCCAAATTCCGGTAATAACGGCCACACAGGTAAACAAACGCACTCTCCAAAGCTAATAATACAGCATCCATGGGACCAGATGACATCCCGGGCTGTGTACTACATGAACTACAAATGAACTGGCACCTCACCTAAGTGTCATGTTTAATCATACCCTCACATCAGGCTTTGTGCCCACTGAGTGGCGCACAGCTACTGTTATCCCAATCCACAAGGGGGGATCCATCTTGGATCCCGAGAACTACTGCCCCATCAGTCTGATGAGCCTGATCTGCAAGGCCATAGAAAGTATAATCATGGAACTTATAAACAAAGACATTGGCAACCTTAAAACACTGGATCCCACCCAGTCTGGGTTTGTGAAGGACTGATCTTGTCTCCTGAACCTTAATGACTTCTACGAATCAGTCTCCAGAGCCGTGGACAAGGGTAAGGCAGTCCACACAGCCTATCTGGACCTCGCCAAGGCCTTTGACACCATCCCCCACTCTGGAATCTTAGATAAATGCTGGGCATTAATCCCTACATCACTCGATGAGTTGACAAATGTCTTACTGACAGAAACCACACTGTAAAAGTAGCTGACTCCAAATCCAGCTCCAGACAACTGACAAGTGGAGTACCTCAGGGTTCAGTTCTGGGACCTCTCTTGTTTGGCATCTACTTCTCTGAAGTACAGGCCAACACTAAGGGACTTTGGCTAACAAAGTTCGCAGATGACTGCAAACTGGGAGCCATTATTGAATCCCCAAATGATGTTGATAGTCTACAAAAGGGCCTTACAGAAACCAATGCTTGGTGCCAGAGCCATGGGCTCAAGCTCAATGCCAAGAAATGTATAGTTATCCCCTTTGGAAAAAACATGTACCCATTAATTATCACATAGGTGGCAGTACACTAAACACCGAAAGTGTGATAAGAGACTTAGGGACACAGGTGGACAGTGGTCTCACCTTCAATAACCACATCGCCACAACAGTCAGGAAATCCTTCTATGTGGCACACCTCATCACTAAGGGCTTTTCATCCAGAAGAAAGCAGGTCATTGTCCCACTGTACTCATCCCTCATTAGATCCATTATAGAATACAATGCCTCATTTGGTATGTACCTCTCAAGACATCTGCAGCAACTGGAAAGGCCACAGAAATACCTCACTAAAAGAATCACAGGCCTAAAGCAGATGCCCTATGCTGACCACCTTAAAAATCTCCAGCTATACTCTGTCGCATATCGTCTACTCCGAGGTGATCTCTGCTTAACATACAAGGCCATGTCAAACCCAGAGCTGTTGGACATGTTACACTTAAAGAAATCCCAATCCCTCAGAGCCACATGCTCCAGGGATCTAAATCTTGTCATCACAATAAACAAAACATGCTGGAGGGGTAGGTTCCTGACCCAGAGACTCCCCAGACTCTGGAATAGACTGCCCATACATGTCAAGCAGAGCGCCTCTTTGGCCCTCTTGAAAAGGAAACCTTGATGATTGGATGGGAGAAAGGAAATTCACCCCAGGGATCACGTCAGTCACCCTGCTAGACAGGGGTCCAGAGAAGTAAATAGTGTGGGAAGAAATAGCCAGAGAATTGTTATGGCTAGGCTTGTATAGGCCCTAGGGCTGATAGCCTAGTAACAGCCTATGAACCTATGAATCTCTTACTTGATATTGCTGTGGAGGGAATGTTTGTTAACACTACCTGACTGTTTCTACACATATTCCCAGATTCTGAGTTAATATTATGCACATTCCTCTCAATCTCCTAATGCACACGCTCTCATCAAAGCTTGACAACATGGGGGTATAACTAGGGACATATTTTGAATATTGCTCTCATAAACTTGGAGGGCTGATAGAGTGACAGGATTTGTTTTCATATACATTTTCTGAAGGTTTTGAGGTCTGAAAATCAAATGTATGTCATCATTTGCGGACTACAAATCTGAGATCATCCCACTGATTTGCCATGGGGACAGAGGAACAGGCAAAAAATATGAGCCAATTATCTGGACATTCTGAAAGAATGTGTACAGTTGAAAGGTATGATTATGCATGCAGCTTACTACCACTGTCAGGATTCAAGCCATGGCTGTGTCTGATAAAAATACAACAATTTAAGTGTCAGCAGAGTGCGCTGTTTGAATATTGCTGTCTATCTATTCAGTGTTTTCTGTCTAAGTCTCTCGTGGTTGTACAATCTGACCTTGTAATTACAACAGTCTCATACGTCTGACATTCCTAGACATATTTTTACGTAGCACAATGTGAGAAACAGTGGTTGACACAACTGTACTATTCTGATATCAGACGTTACTGAATGCTACGTCAGCCATACAATACCAGAGTAAACACTACCAGTCCAGGATTTCAATCTTTATTGGCAGGCACAATTTTCTTATCTGACAGACCTGTGGAGGGAATGTTTGTTAACACTACCTGACTGGGTCCACACATATTCCCAGATTCCGAGTTAATATTATGCACATACCTCTCAATCTCTTAATGCACACACTCTGGTCAAAGCTTGACAACATGGGGGTACAAATAGGGACATATTTTGGACATTGTTTTCAAACTTGGAGTGTTGCTAGAGTGACAGGTTTGTTTTCATATACATTTTATGAAGGTTCTGAGGTCTGAAAATCAGATGTGTCATTATTTGCTGACTAAAATTCTGAGATCATCCCATTGATTTGCCAGGGGGACAGTGTAATAGGCAGAAAATATGAGCCAATTATCTGGACATTCTGAAAAAATGTGTACAGTTGAGAGGTATGATTATGCATACAGCTTACTACCACTCCCAGGATTTGAACCATGACTGTGTCTGATAAAGATACAACAATTTAAGTTTCAGCAGAGTGTGCGGTTTGTATATTGCCGTCTATCTCTTTTTGTGTTTTCTGTCTAAGTCTCTCTTGATTGTACATTCTGACCTTGTAATTACAGCAGTCTTATAGAGACATTCCTAGACATTTTTATTATGTAGCACAGTGTGGGTAACAGTGGTTAATACAACATTACTAATCAGAGAATGCAACACTAAAAATGTCATACAATACCAGAGTAAACACAGCTAGTCCAGGATTTAGAGCTTTATTGCCAGGCAGTTACAGTTTTATTTAAATGCAACCTACATGGGACTATTACTGTCATATTGTCTGGTTTATTCAGTACAACCCATACAAAAAACAGTTTTTATACTGGCAGGTGAATTTCTACTACTTTTATATTTATTTGGTATGACTACTACAAGCTGGATTGTTACTCACCAGCCTCCCAACGCAGCCTACTGACATGAGCTTCCTGATTCACAGCCCCGCTCAGCTGCAGCTGTAAGGAAAATAGATAAATATTTAGCCATACCTATCTATCATATACACAGGCTGGGCATTATTAAACATTTACTGGTATGAGTACATACACACTGCTGTGATATCACCCCTCCACCTTGATTCTTGGACCCACTGGTCCAAGAGCTCCCTCTTCCTCCATTTCAAGTCACCATAGTGGCGCCTGACCTGCTCACCAGTCCGGGGATACCAGTGGCACTGGTGAAGTCACGGGCGAGACAGACCCAGGCTTCCACTTTATATTGGTAGCCTTGGTGCTGGTCCTGCAGCAGTCTCTCATCATGTTTTTTTTACCAGGATTCCTACCATGACCTTGGACTCCTGTATGACCCAGCACTGTGCACGGAAGCTCATTCCCTCTCTGATTCCAGACATTCTGCCTATAGTGGGAAGATGCAACCAGTTATGAGCTGTATTCCCACCTGTGGGGTTTAAATATGCCCGATTTCCTGCCCTTTGCCATGATTGGATGGTTTTGAATATGCTGAGCTAAACTAAGATACGGGCAAACCTGCTTAGCTAAGGTTGGCATTGCTTAAAGGGGGAGGTTTAGCACTACTTACCAATGGGCAAATCCATTTAGCTGAGTTACTCATTGCTTAGCAGTCATATTTACACAATGCTTACACCTGGTAAGCAGAGCCGTACAATGCTTAGCATTGCTTATTTTTCATTTTATAGACTATTTGCTGTATGGCATTGATTCGTCATTCATTACATATTATATATTTGTTTACTGTCCCTGACATCCCCCAATGTGCTTTCATTACATTTATTCTTGTGTGACTATACTGTATGGGGCACTTGTGTTTATATGGGGATTTCACAACTTTATTAAACTGACACTTCACATCTGGATGTAATGCAGTACTCTGGTTAACATATATATGTTATTTAGTAGGTAATACTACAAAAAATTGTTCATGTACTGCTTTCACATGTAAAATGGTTACAGTGGCGTTCGAACCAAGAATGTCTGCTCGCAAAGCATATGCTCTAACCACTACATTATTGCAATACTGCTTATGTTGGATGTCTCTTGTTATTTAACTTCTTGTGCTGTTTAAGCTGGACTAAACATAGCTAAGCAATGGGCACACCCGCGCAGCTACGCTTAAACTTTATCACCTTTATAAAAAAAAAATTGTGTTATTTTATCTACACCCTTCAGAATATTCCTGCTAATGCTAAACCTGTAATTTTATCAGCTTTCTGCTTCGTGGGACATTTGTTCTTTTTGGCTTTGTCCACATTACTTGCTCTGATGGTTTGGGAGGTGTGCGCTATGTGCTTAAGCTGCCTGTGTTATCCTAACAACTTTTGGCTTGGTAGCATACCTCTTATCCCCTTAGTGCAAAATATCTGGACAAAAGCCTACAATGATTGGGGGACAAATAGGGGCGGATTTTAAATATTACTCTTACAAACTTAAAAAGTTGATAGAATAATTAGGTTTTATATTAACATGATTCTTCTGACGGATGCGTGGAGTCTTATACTCAAATGTTTTGTCATTATTTAATGACTTCAGTCCTCATCTATTTGCCAGACAGGTGCACATTTTAGGGGGAACACCATGAATATGTGGCAAACATCTTGGCATTCTGCGAAAATCTGTACAGTTGAGAGGTATGCTTGGTAGGGATGATTGTCCCTTTTGCCTTTGACCACTTTTGTTTTCCTGACGGGTTGGGGGTGTTACGAGCATTCTCACTCATTTTTAATTGCTGAAAGGCATATTCTGGAGTGCAGGGGCATGTGTATTGTGAGAGCTCTTCTCTGAGACACACCCCCTGCACTCGTACACAGCTCCATGTCCATTTAACAGTGCAGGCAGCACACCTTCATGAATATGCAAGGAGTGCTGCTGTGCTGTATGGGAATAGTCCCTGCCATGCAGGAATAACTTATTCCTGCACGGCTGCTTGCTGAATCCCAGGGTATGTGTGTAACTTGAGTGGTTGCTGAGATACTGTAAGTTGTTTATGAAATATTACAAATGTAATAGTTACTGTGTTTACTGAAAGAATGCCACCACTATAAAATTATTTTGTGCTGAAAAGTTTGCCATTTATACTCCTTTAATAATCCTTACTCTTTCAAAGATATGAACATTTGTTTGAAATGTGACAGCATAATTTAGTTCTGTGAAAAGGCTTGAGCTCCGCCCACTGGAAGTTACAGAGCAAACTTCCTGAGCTGCATTGGAGTGAATGAGTTAAGAACAGAGCAATAATATAAAAAACTGGAGACCAATAACATTTAATTATACAGATTATAAAATGTTTTGTAAAATTTTGCAAAGGTTGAGTTTTGTTTTTCTTTACATAAATGTAATAGTGATATATTTCGTATGACAGGAAGATTAAGTAAAAAAAAGTTAATATTGTGAAAACTAGTAGATACTATTGGCACTATCTTGTGATGTACAAAAATGCTTTGACACTATGACCGAATTTGTGAATACCGATACTTTGTGCTAAGAGTATGTGCATCACAGATCAGCAAGCAGGCTTATTGGTATTCATTAAATAGTTCTACAGAATTCACCCTCCTTGAAAACAACTATAAGTGAAAGAATATGCTAATTAAGGCATAAGAAGGTGAACTACATGCTAATAAAGCAATTCAAGATGGCGGAATGATACAGGAAAATATAAAATGAGCATGTACATGCTGCACTGCCTCTTGAACTTAATTCAATATGCTTTAGAATACAGCCACAAACACACTTAGAAGAAAATGTTAGGAGATGTTGCTGCTGTCATTAACTTGTATGTGCAACAGCCTTTAATACAAGGTGCTGTTGCTGCTGCCAGACCTTGGTCTAGAAAGAGAACAGTGTTTAGACCATGTTTGGTATATCATTGACTTCATGATATAGAAATTGTTGAGTACTACAGGATGGACATGGATAATTTAGAAAAAAATTGCAGCCTCTGCCACTTTCACCTGAGGCCCTGGGGAATTCATGGAGAACACATCCCATTGGAAATCATGGTATGTGCAGCATTATATATACTAGCAACAAGCACTTTTCAGAGACCTGCAGGGGATATATTATGCAAGTCATATCTCTTAGCCTCAAGAATATCACATCAATTTCTGTATGCAATGCAACAAGATATAAAGGATCATATCTGGTTTCCACAAACCTCAGAGGAGAGAGCTACAGTCATACAAAATTTCTATGTCATATCACACTTCCCTGAAGTTCTGGGACCATGGACTGTGAACACATCAAAATAAAAGCCCCACCTGATGAACAGGGAAGGAAGTACATCAACAGGAAAGTAGACCAGTTATCAACTGTCAGCCTGTAATGCCCACTGGATCATCTACAATGTATGTGGAGGTAGCCCTGACAGTTTTCACAACTCACGAATATGGAACACCTATGATCTGTAGCTAGGGTTTGCTACAGGTGACTTTCCACGAGGGCATCTAGTGGGAGGTGCTAGTTATGCACTGAAGCCTTGGCTCATAAAACCCATGAGAAACCCACACAACACTACTGAGCAGAGATTCAAGGATGCCCGTGCTTAAACAAGGAAAATTACTTAGGGTGTATTTGGCTTATCAAATCTTCAATACCTAGACACTTTTGTTGGTGCCCCGTAGTATGACTAGTTCACCTCAGCTAAAATACATACAGTCTTTTTCCATGTTGCACAGTATAATTGTCATGAAATAGCTGCATCAAGGTCAAGGATTGCAGTTCTCAGCACCACAGGCAGGGCCAGCAGACACTGATGAGGAGTCTGAGGAAGAACTAGCAGCCATGGATCATCCTGGCTGATGTAGATGTGCACAATATGTTATGACCCTGGCTAAGAGGCAGAATATAAAACATACATGCACTACACAAGTGAAAACCTAAGAAGCCAAATACATGCAAACATTAACAGTGATGAATGCAAAATTAGCAATATTTACTTATCCGTGTAATCGTTGTATTCTGTGAGCATCAGAAAGAGTTAAACTTGGAAGGCACAACTTGTTGCAGCACCATTAACCAAGGCAGAAATTATTACCCTCATGTGTAAGTATTGCAAGTCAGTAAGATAAAACACAGTTCAGCTGTACAGAAATGTCAGCAGTAACTCGAGTAATATATGTAACAAATATTAATCAGTACAATACTGTATATAATGCATTAAAGTTACCCTCCATCAGGAGGTGCGCTGCAAATTCCTGCTCTATATGAACACAGACATGTAATACTTTAGTATAACCCTCTCCAAAAAAAAAAAAAGGCAACACAATGACAAATCAGGTAATGCTGAGAAAATATCTAACTTCTTAATAGTTAGAAGTATTAGTAATGAATCAAGGGTAGGAAATGAAAATGTTACCATTTGGGATATGCATTGTTGATCTCAGGCATAGACAACAGGTTTAAACTGGTTCTTGGTCCAAAATGTAACCTTCACATTGCTACTAATCATATAAAAACATTATTGTGTTCCCATCCTCAGAGAAATGTTGCTATAAAGACACTTAACATTAGCTGAGGATACTTCACATAATAACTACTATACCTTCTGTACCAACACAAATGGGCAAGCTTCAGACATCCCACAATGTCATCTAAAATATAAGCCATCACAACTGTTTACATAATTTAAGACACATCACATAACTTGACATGATTTGCATGAAAGTCTAAAAAAAAGAATACAATTGCAACAGTCAAACAGCAGTATCTCAAGCTGGTACATTTTAACAGTTTCCCATACTAGGATACAAGTGCCTTAGAAGCAGGTTGTGCTTATATAGTGCAGAGTAACCCCTCTAGACACTGGGAATGTGTAACTCAAATGTCATCTCATTAAAGAATCTTACTATTTGTTCAAAGAGCTGGTCAGGTATGCATGGTGTGAGGATCTACAAAATGCCATGCAGAAGCCCTAGCAGTACAATATCGGGTATTGAGAATTGGGGCTTGCAAGTTTGAGTCATTAGTACTAGTGCAAGAATAAATACATGTCAACACTCCAACCACTTTGATGTATACTTAGAAAGGATGTGTCATGGAGAATAAATTCACAAAAGAAATATGAGTGTACTTTGACTTACATATTATAGCTCATTTCTAAATATTTACTTAGGAGGTAATGTGCCTGAGTACAAGGTGTGTGTAAGTTGTGTAAAGTACATGAAAACTAAACATACAAAACAAGACTTATCTAAATACATGCAAAGCATAATGCCATCACTATAGAAATGTATCAGGACACTTGCTTCTCAAAAAAGAAAGGGAGGAACATACACTTGTACTGCATACATTTGTCATTACTGTGACATGGCTTACTAGGTTAACTGTTGCAAGTATCCAAACCATGCAAATATTAACTGTAAAAATTGATAATCTGGATATATTGCTCCATAAAATTGTTAGAAAGTCAAAGCTTAAGTATGTGCTTCATTTTTTCTGCCTCATAAACAACTTTTTATGTGGCACATTGTATAAATATTCGAGTGTTTCATGTTAATGCAATAATTTCAAAGTTTAAATCTAGACAAGGTGATGGCTATGCGAAAAAAAAGATCCTTCATGTCCACATTTTCATGGTATAGTAGCATAGATTTGGGAAATTATCACACATACACATTGTTCCCTTTTTATCATGAATTTATTTATTTTTTAGCTTACTCCTTTGCCCAAAGCTTGCCACTGCACCAAGGTGACTGTCAGCAGTCACTAGTAGTAAACAGTAGTTCACTTCACAAGGCAAAATCTCAGAAAGTTAATTTGGAATGCCATCAGCAGTGGAAATGAAACTGGTGCTGTTCCACTTTTGTCAGCATTCTGGACAGTAATGAGTGAAAAAAAGCACCTGTCTCTGTGGCTCAAGGTCTTAATACATTAAGAAAAAGTAGACATAATGCCAGGTGCAAATATGGATTACAGATAGTTTTACTGAGGGGTCCAGAATGAAAAATGAATGGTCACGCACTTTTTATTATGAAATGAATACCAAAACTCTTGTGTACTAAATGTTATTACCTATGCTCTTTCTGAAATTATGTAAGCATAAAACTGATAATTTTAATTGAACTAATAGTTTCTTATGTACAATGTTAAAATGTTTAGTAGTTATTAGCAAAAAGACAATTATGTAACTTTCTCTGTGGCTCAACGTATTAATGCAGTAATGTGTGGCAGCAACAATAATGAAGGGTTTGATTTCAGCTTTTGATAATTTCAAGAGACTATTCACAGTGCAACAAATGTTCTGGTGTTCGAAACTGAACTATTCATATTGGTAGCAAAATGTGATATGTATAATGTAACAAATGAGATTTACAAAAGTGTGAGGAAAGAAAATCAGTAACATGATGAATGTACAAATATTTATAATATATTCCAGATTAATTATCCATATCTCCCAAGTAAAGGTGGGCAAGCCTGGCTTTTATGAAGAACAGATTTCAAAAGGAAGAAATCCTCAGTGCCAAGTACTGCAAAAGCCTTCAATTAAAATGTGCAAAAAAAGTTAGGGGCTTTCATCCACAATGTATCAGGACTTCACCAGAACGACAAATAATCAAATGGGCTCCATTTTTATACCTGTCGGTGGCTACCTTTCAACCATCCAATCAATTCCCTTTAATTATATTGAGTAAAAAATCAAATTACATTAAGATATCATTTTTGTAAGTACAGGTTCGAGGGGTCCTTTATTGTAGTCCTTGGATTTGGTAAGACTCAGCTTTATCGTAGATTCCTCTGCAGTAGCAAGGAAGTGGATTAACTGGCCTTTTGTACAGGATGTCCTGCATTTTATATCAGGAAAACTAAGAGAACTTTGAGACATAGGGTACATGAACACAACTATGACATCAGGAAGGGGGATGAGCACAACACATATCAAAGTACATCCTGACCATTCGGTTGAATTTTTGTTGTGATTGATCAGGTTAAACTTGGGGATCGGGGGAGCTCTGCAGATGATTATTTAGAGTATCTTGAGCTGAAATTGCAACTGAAAACTAATACCACCCAACCTCCAGGGTTAAATGATAATGTTTCCATCTCTAGAATGCTTAAATTAGAGGCATGCTATTATTTTTAATTATCATACTGTATACATTGGGGGAAATAGGGGGTGTAAGGTCCCTGGTAGTTATTTCACATCTATTAATTAATAAAATAATTCCCATTCAAAACATATACAGTTTGATCTGTCTGTGTACTACAACTTACTTTGATACCTGATTATTGAGATATTATAATTTTACAGGATTATGTGTGTTCCTATCTCTTTTTTATATTCCTTGCACTTTTATTGTTTCATTTGGGTGGAGTGTTGAAATTTGTTTTTTGTTAACTATGTATTATATATTGATTCTTTGTGAGTATGCTGCTATATTTAATGGAACTTTGTTTAGGATTGGTTTTAATATGTTCTTTTCTTAAGCTTGCTGAGAAGGTCATTATTTTTTTATTCTTTATTTCTTATATCAAATGTAATTTGATTTTTTAACAATGTAATTAAGGGAATTGATTAGATGGTTGAAAGGTACCACCAACAGGTATAAAAATGGTGCCCATTTGGTTATTTGTTGTTGTGATGAAGTCCCGATACCTTGTGGACAAAAGCGCTTAACATTTGTTTGCATATTTTAATTAAAGGCTTTTGCAGTACTCAGCTCTGAGGACTTCTTCCTTTTGGAATCTATTATCTAGTTGTGTCTCTGGCTTGTTACTGGTATGGAAGGAGAAGCTGGAGTCAAAACTACACTGGCTAAATTATCAGAGCTGCAAGATTCTTTTGCAGCTAGTACTGGAAATTTAACTGGCCTTATAAACCAGCTTACTCATAGGCTTTCAGTGGGTCTCTTACCTCAAATCAGTGTTTCTGGAGCTTTCAGCAGTAATGGTGAAGGATTGAGCCAGTTCAACACCAGTTCTGGTGATTCCCATATTACACTGACACAGAGAATGCAGCAGGAGGGCATTGACATCATCAATGGCTCATTCAGTAGACCTGGGACACAAGCGAGGAATGCAAGAGCTTCAGAGAGAAATAGTGATGCTGGCAATGGTATGGAGATACATGAATGGCTTCAGAAGGACTGTGCCTGGTTCAGAGGAGTTACTAATCAAACTGATAGGCAAAAAAGTTTAGAGCAGCAGTTCAAGACTTTTGGGGATTTGGTATTCAGATACAGGAAACTGCAATTGGAATCCAGCTATCTCAGAGAATGTTTATGTTTGGAAAGGATCCAGAAGGGCCTTCGAATGTGGAAATATCCTGCAGGACTGATAAAAGACTCTTGTTTACACAAAGAACTGCTTTCTTTATTTAACAGACATGGATGTGAATTGCTTGAAAGTTTAGTGAAAGACTATGACAAGCAAATTAATGTGTTGTTTCAAAATAGAAATTGTTAGTGACAGTATACAACCTGGCTTATTGTTTGAGGTTATACAGGGAAAATTTAATAGAATATTGAGGGGTACTGAGACTGATATTAATGAAGTTAAAAATAACAAAAATTAAAAAGATGGAAAGAGACTTTTTGGAATATGAGAAGGGTATTGCTTATTCCCCACCTCCCAGCACAGGAAATAGAAATATGGATTCAGGTACTAATGGTATTGAAGCCAATGACAATAGTGTAATGTTCAGTGATAGGAACACAAGTTCTTCCAAGCAGCATAGCCCTTTAGGGACCCCCCCCCTTTAAGGCGATCCCAGAGACTGAGGGACAGGGAACAGAATGCGATGATCCAGGCTATACTAATGAATCAATTTAGACAACCAGTACCATATTTCAGGGGCAGGTGGAGGCAGAGGGGTGGAACTCAGAGGAATGACTTGAATGGAGGAATTTCAACAGGAGATGGAATTGAATGGTAATTTGATATTTAGCAATGATCATGGTGACTACAAGATTTTTAATTATAGTAGTACTAAAGTTGATGTTACTTAGGCCAATTGTTTGAGAGGATATTGACCTTTGCACCCATATCCAATATTAGATTGGATGAGGCCCTGTTACAGCTAAAGTTATTTCTATATAAAATTAACTTTTCATTTTTCATTAAAGATTGTAAGCAGTTGGAAAATGACCCCGGTACCAAACTTAAAAGAACAAGTGCATTTAATCCACCTCTGCATCCAACTGTCTTACTGTTTGAGAAACTATGTGAATTTAACTTTAGGGCCTTCTTGTAACAAACATGGGCTAACACCACTGAGGGGAATTTAAGCAAATCTGAGAAAGGTTTACTTAAAAACATTGTTGAAAACAAACAGGTGAGGGTTATGATACCTGATAAGGGGGGGGGGGGTGGCCTGGTGGTAATGGATAAAAATGACTACATTGATAAAATGTTGAACCTCTTATATTCAGACACTTATGAGGAGGCTTCTATCAATGAACTTAATATTGCCTACCGGAAAAATTCATTTAGTACTAGAGGAAATGGTACTTAACCAGATTACAAGTGAATAATACAATTTTGTGCACATGGTGAACCCTAAGATACTGGTGATTTTCAGTATTCCAAAGGTTCACAAGTCCCTACAAAATCCCCTCATACACCTGATAGTTGATGCTAAGGCTTCAAAAATGTTTTACATAGCAAAATATATTGATTTTTACACCAAAAGTGTGTTGGAGGTTAACCCTGTCTTGCTTAAAAATTCCTGGGATTTTCTAACATGAATCTCAAATGACCTCTTTTGTGAGGGGTTAACATTTGTAATTATTGCTGCATAGGATTTATTTTCTGTTATCCCCCCTTGAAACAGGGCTAAAATGGTTCTACAAATATTTATGGAATAACACAAATTTTAGTCTTAATAGACTAGATGTTTTGAGAGAATTTATGGAAATTGTGTTGAACAACTATTTGATTTTTGAAGGCCAAATTTTTAGTGAAAAAACTGGGGTAGCCATGGGGGCAGCGTGTGCCCCCATTTTCACAAATACTGTCTTATCCGATTGGGAGAACAATTTTGTGCTCAACTCAGACTTCAAAGAGTGTTGGCTTTTTTATGATTGGTTTCTTGATGACATGGTTTCTTTCTGGAATGATACTGGGTCAAAAAACTTCAGGAATTCTTTTCACTATCTACATTCCACAACTAATTTTTTATCTTTTACTATGGATGTTCAGGGTGACTCAGTACACTTCCTGGACATCTCCCTTAAAAAGAATTATGACAGAAAGGGGTTTGATTCAACAATATACCTTAAGCCTAGCTATTCCAACTATTTCTTACATTTTGAGTATGCACCCCCTACATCGAAAGAAATCTATTGTCAAGGGCTCATGTGTTAGACTAACCTGGATGATTTCAAATAATGATGAATTTTAGGTGGAGATGCTTAACCTTAAGGAAATGTTCCTATGGCGAGGCTACCTGGATGAATTTCTGAGCAACATTTTTAGTGAAGTTCATAGGAAATGGAGTGTGGATCATTTTTCCCCTATTAGGAAAATTACAGGGGGATTAGCCTCACAGGAGGAGGAGACCAAAAAATTGAACAAAATGGGGCGAGAGGTTTTCAACATGGGTTAATTTTGCCATACACAGGACAATTTGATGGCTTGAAAGAGATTGTGGGAAGGAACTGGTCCATTGTTTGTGCAAACAGTGAATATTTGGATATAGTAGGACCAAAACCTACTGTCATGTATAAAAAGACCCCTTGTTTTAAGATGATGTTGGAAAGAGTACTGACTATTAAACAGGTGGGGAAAATGTCCAAATGTGGAAATTGTAATTTTTGTAGGTGCATGTTTGAGGTTTCTTTATTGCAGTCCCTGGCTTTGGTAAGATTCAGTTTTGCCATAGATTCCTATGCAGTAGCAAGGAAGTGGTTTACATGGCCTTTTGTACAGGATGTCCTGCATTTTATATCAGGAAAACTAAGAGAACTTTGAGGTAGAGGGTATATGAACACAACTATGACATCAGGAAGGGGGATGAGCACAACACATTGGGAAGACATGTCAAAGTACATCCTGACCATTTGTTTAAATTTTGTGTGATTGATTAGGTTAAACTTGGGGACTGAGGGGGCCCTGCAGATGATTTGTTAGAGTATCTTGAGCTGAAATGGCAACTGAAAGCTTATGCCACCCAAACTCCAGGGTTAAACAATAATGTTTCTATCACTAGTATGCTTAAATTAAAGGCATGCTATTATTTTTAATTATCATCCTGTATACCTTGTGGGGAAATAGGAGGTGTAAGGTCCCTGGTAGTTATTTCACATCTATTAATTAATACCATAATTCCCATTCAAAACATATACAGTTTGATCTGTTTGTGTACTATAACTTATTTTGATACCTGATTAGTGAGGTATTATAATTAAACAGGATTATGTGTGTTCCTATCTCTTTTTTATATTCACAAATCAAGAACCTATCAGCAAAGAAGCAGAGCCAGTACACAGAAGACCAAACCAATCCAATTTATTGAAACAGTTTTAGCGCTTTCGTCAGAATGTATCGACAGACTTCTTCAGAAACAAGTGAATCATAGCACATTCCACATTTAAATACCCCAGCAAAAATCACATAACTAACATACAATTGATTAATTAATGAATGCCTTTAAGACACACACCCTAAAAACAAGCATGCTAAATTCTTAAAAAATAAGAAAAATCAATTAACTAATTGTATATGTAAAAAATATTTGTTACACATATAAAAAACACTTATAAAACATAAGAACAAAGTTTGAGCACACTAGCAATAGAGGCATAATCATTAACCCAGTGTAGTCACAAGCATTAAGCTTGATCTGCCATCAGAGTTCTTTCAACTTAACTAAATCATTCCAAGGACCACCCCTGACATTCTTAAAAACAGTGTCAATGCCTACAAATCCAAATTGATGCTTAGTGTTACCAGAAACATGCTTGGACCATGCATTGTTAGTATTACCTTTCCTAATATCCAATATGTGTTCATAAATACACTCTCTGAATTTTCTTTTATGTGGAATGTACTATGATTCACTTGTTTTTGAAGAAGTCTGTGGATACATTCTGATGAAAGTGCTAAAACTGTTTCAATAAATTGTATTGGTTTCATCTTCTGTGTACTGGCTCTACCCCTTTGCTGATTGTTTTGGTTCTTGGTTTGTGGATATGTTTACCTTAGCCTCTGGTTCTGGAGTTGTGGCTGTTTCACAAAGCCCAGACCGAGTGGAAGCCTTTAATGGACAAGTTGGGCTATTAACACAGTTGGTACAGCAGCTTAACCACCAGGTTGCTGGATTGGCTGCACAGATGGATACTGAATGTGCTGTAGAACCCCAAATTGTGGACATTCCTGCAGGACAAATTCAAAACAGGGTCACCTCTAATACATCAGTTACTGACTTTACTGTTACACTTGAAGCTTTAAGATCGGTATTGTGTGAGCAACTAGTCAAGTTATCTGAGTGGTGTCAGCAGAATATTGGTTTTCAACATGATGTTCCAAGGGGTAACCTTACTTTGCATAAATCTATTAAATGTTTAAAAGACAAACTACTTAAAATTAGAACATTACATGTTGAAAATGGCTATTTTATGGAAAGCATCAAGGTATGGGGAATTCCCAAGGGCTTACGGCATTGGAAATACTCTAAAGGTCTTATATTGAACTTTCCTCTACACACAAAATTAATCGTCTTATTTGATCGTCAGGGTTGTGAACTTTTAGAGGTTTTAATTAAACACAACCAGAAGATGATTAACGTATTAATTCATGAGGCTACGGACTTGGAGAAAATTATCCAAGGAGGCTTACTCTTTGAACAGTATAAGGAGAACTTTGTCAGCATTTTTTCTTTTGTTGACAAAATCACTGGGGATGTTCAACTTCGGAAGGTAAAGAAGTCTGAGCATGACTGGCTTGAATACCTGAAAGGAGTGGCTTATCCAAAGCTCTTGGTTACCGTAGTAACACCTAATAAAGGCGCAGATAGTTCCAGCCATGATGACAATGACGTTGCACATGCTGGTCCAGCCCCTTTAGGCCCAGATCTCCCCAGACACTTGGAGAGGATCTGGAATCGGTACAACAATCAACAGAATGTATCGAGGGGAGACATGAACAGAAATGGAGGCCATGTGTGTAAGAACTGGAGAAGAATGGATCAGAATTATGTCTGTTGAATGAGGATTTGAGTGTTGAAAACTGTTTTTCAGCTCTTTCTAATGATGATAACCTTGATGGCTTAAACATTGTTCAAAATATGCAGGGTGACTTTTTTATTTTTAACTATACAAGCTATGTTTCTAGTTCTGACACAGCAGACTTATGTAAGGGTTTTAATTTTGTCCCTACTTCACACACTAGAATAGATGATTTGATTATTGATTTGAAGTTATTTTTATGAAAGGTTAACTTCAAAGTGTTATTTAAAGACAAATTTGTTGCCAATGTCATGCATGATTTTAAAAGTAGTAGTATATTCAACCCACCCCTTCCCCTCCCTCTACTTATCTTTGAGAAGTTATGTGACTTTGATTTTAGCTCACTTTTATCCAAAAACAACACACGTTCGGTTGGGAACCTTTTGGAATGTGAAGTTGATCTTTTGAAGCAGTTGTGTAAGAACAGGACTATTTGGGTGATGAAACCTGATGGGGGGTTGTTATTATGAATGCTGACGATTTTAACAAAATGTTTTTATTCTTGTGTGACTATATTTTTTATGAAGAGACTTTGCTGAATATGATGAATATAGCATATGCCAGAATAGATTGGTTGCTTTAGGACATGTTGGACCAAGGTCAGATTGATTAGAGCACTTGGTCTTTTTTAGAGGATTAATTCCTGATCATTCCCTCCATTTTTGGTGTACCTAAGACACACAAAGATTTGAGAGACCCCACCCCTTGAGACCAATAGTTAATGACTCCAAGTCCAAAACTCATTCTTTGGCTAAATATGTGGATTTGAAACTTAAAAATGTGCTGAATGGTTATTCACACATATGCAAAGATTCATGGGATTTTTTAAGTAAGATATCACAATTTGAGTTATGATGATGAATATGTTTTTTGTACAATTGATGTTGTTAACTTGTTTAATGTTATTCCTCATTACATTGGACTTGAATGGATCCATGATTTTTTAGTCAAGCTGGGGGTATTTTCCAACAATGAAATACATACTTTGGACTTATTTATGGAATTGGTCTTGAAAAATAACTGTCTTCATTAATGGGCACCACTTCCTTCAAAGGAAAGGTGTGGGGATGGGGGCAGCATGTGCCCCATCTTTGCTAACATCATAATGCTTCAATGGGAGAGGAAATTTGTATTAAACAATTTTGGGACAACTCTCCCTTGGGCATTTTACATGCATTTCCTTCATATAATTATTTTTTGGAGGGATTCTGAAGTTAATTTACAACTTTTTATTGAATTTTTGAACCAGACTACTGATTTTCTCACCTTTACCTATAAATACAGTAAAACCTATATTTCATATTTGGATGTTAAGCTATCCAAGGATGCTGTCAACAAAAGATTTGTTAGCAACATTTATAGAAAACCTACACACACTGTTTTCTGCACTATGACAGCTACCATCCTACCATCCCTTACACCAGAAAAAGAGAATTGTTAAGGCCCAGTTAGTACATTTAACTAGGATGACTACTGAGGATGAATCTTTTTTGGTGGAAGCAAAAGCTCTTACTGACATGTTGCTCAGCAGAGGTTACCCTAAAGAACTGGTTGAAGCAGTCTTTTTCGAAATTAAACAGAAAAGGGGTAGTCGTTTTTATAGAACTTTACTTTGTGCTGTCGGTGGTAATTGTCCTACAACAGGTACAGCTGAAATTGGTGTTACACTGGTTAAAGACGACTATTCTTTGTCATTTATCACAAAATATACTCCTAAGTGTAGGTACATCCATCAGATTTTAAATACAAATTGGCAGATGCTAACTTGTTTTAATGAATTTAAGGATGTATTTCAATGGTGTATAAAAATGGTGTATAGGAAAGGAATGAGTTTCAAAGAGATCTTGGAATTCCCTGACAACTGTAATGTTTTGGTCTCTTCCAAAAAGAAGGGTACCCACAAATGTGGACATTGTAACTATTGCAAATATCTTATTGAACTTGACAAGATATATGTGAATGGTATTTGTATCAGGACACAGTTCCATTGTAATTGTAACACTGTGGGTATAGTTTATTTGGCTCTCTGTCAACAATGCAACTGTTTTTATGTTGGAAAGACTAAAAGAAAATTCAGAGAGAGTATTTATGAACACATCTTGGATATTAGGAAAGGTAATACTAAGAATGCCTTGTCCAAACATGTTTCTGGTAACCCTAACCATCAGTTTGGGTTTGTAGGCATTGACACTGTTTTTAAGAATGTTAGGGGTGGTCCTTGGAATGATTTGGCTGAGTTGAAAGAACTCAGATGGCAGATCAAGCTTAATGCTTGTGTCTACCCTGGGTTAAATGATTATGCCTCTATTGCTAGTGTGATCACACTTCGTTCTTATGTTTTGATAAGTTTTTTATATGCATAGCAAATCTTTTTTACATATACAATTAATTCATTGATTTTTCTTATTTTTTTAAGAATTTAGCATGCTTGTTTTTAGGATGTGTGTCTTAAAGGAATTCATTAATCAATTAAGTGTGTTGTTAGTCATGTGATTTTTTTGGTGGGGTATTTAAATGTGGCATGTACTATGATTCACTTGTTTCTGAAGAAGTCTGTGGATACATTCTGACGAAAGTGCTAAAACTGTTTCAATAAATTGGTTTGGTTTTGTCTTCTGTGTACTGGCTTTGTTCCTTTGCTGATTGTTTTGGTTCTTTTTTTATATTCCTTGCATTGTTATTGAGTTTTCTTTAGGCGGAGTGTTGAAATTTGATTTTTGTTAACTATGTATTGTATATTGATTCTTTGTGAGTATGCTGCTATATTTAATGGAACTTAGTTTAGGATTGGTTTTAATATGTTTTTTTTAAGTTTGCTGACAAGGTGATTATTTTTTATTTATTTTTTTATATCAAATGTAATTTGATTTTTTAACTCTATACAATTAAGGGAATTGATTGGATGGTTGAAATGTACCACCCACAGGAATAAAAATGGAGTCCATTTGCTTATTTGTTGTTCTGATGCCTTGTGGATGAAAGCGCTTAACTTTTTTTGCATATTTTAATTAAAGGCTTTTGCAGTACTTGGGTCTGAGGACTTCTTCCTTTTGGAATGTGTTATCTATTCGTGTTGCTGGATTTTTTTAAGAACATCCAAGCCAAAGTTCTGCCTTGGTTCTTGGAACCCAATAAGAGCCAAGTCACAGCAGACAATGACAGCAGTAGCTCTATTAAAAACAACTACATCTAAAAATTCACCACTCATAGGTTCATAGGTTCATAGGTTCATACTAGGCTATCTGCCCAAGGGCATTTATAAGCCTAGCCCATAGTTATGTGGCTTTCGCCACCCCTTTAGTTTGAATAAAAACTATGCCTATCATTTTTCTGTGCCTCTGTCAAGCAGTGACACTGAAGTAATCCCTGGGGTATATCTGCGATCTCCCATCCATTGGTCAAGATTCCTCTTGAACAAGGCCAGCAGTGCTCTGCCTCACATGTACCGGGATTTTGTTCCACAGCATAGGGAGTCTCTGGGTGATGAATCTGTCCCTCCAGCACATTCTATTTATAACCGTGTCAAGGTTTAAGTCTCCCGCCCTTGTGGTTCTGAGGGATCTAGATTTTTTGAGGTGAAGCATATTCATCAAATCTGGGTTTGACATGGCCTTATATGTCAGGCACAGGTCACCTCTGAGCAAGCGGTATGAGACTGAATAAAGCTGGAGTTCTTTCAGTCGGGCAGCATAAGACATATTTTGAGACCCTTTATCCTTTTGGTGAGGAACTTTTGGGGCCTTTCAAGCTGCATCAGGTGTCTGGTCAGATACATTCGAGCGGGCATTGTACTCAATCATAGGTCTAATGAGTGATGAGTACAGGGGGTCGATGACCTCCCTTGATCTAGATGTGAATCCCTTCATGATCAGGTGGGCGATATAGAAGGTTATCCTAACTACTTTAGCAACATGAGTGTCAAGCGAAGACTACTGTCAACTTGGGTCCCCAGAGCCCTCTTGAGGTTTTCTGTGCTCAGTGGGTTGTGACCTATATGGTAGCTACGGGTATCCTTGTTTTTCCCGAAGGGTATGACTATGCATTTTTGGCGTTTAACTTCAGGCCATGGCTCTGGCACCAGTTATCCGTTTCTGTGAGGCCCTTCTGGAGGATATCTGTGTCAGATGTGTTTTCGACTATGGCCCAGTTTGCAGTCATCTGCAAACTTTGTCAGCCATAACCCTCCTGTGTTTGCTTGTACTTCAGAAAAGTAGATGCCGAACAAGAGTGGACCCAGGACTGAGCCCTGTGGGACACCACTTGTGACAGGCTTTGAGTCTGACATGGCTCCAGCAACTCTGATCCTGTGGGTTCTGTCGCTTAGCCAGTTTGCAACCCATCTTGTGATGTATGGGTTTCTTCAACGATGA